>NC_072733.1:185974372-186076653 GCF_026930045.1 Uloborus diversus
GCAATTACAATTTTCACTGTTTGGAAAACAAAAGGACGTACATACTTTTTACTTTCCTGTGCAAAGTATAGGAAGTTTTTTCAGGAACGTTAAATTTTCACTTAAATTTTCATTTTAATCACACATGAATTTATTTTCAAGTGTTCTGTGATGTCTATGAATTTAAGTATGTAAGAACGTGTGAGCACCCGGAAAATCCAATTTGTCTACCCTCGAGTTCATTTTGATTAGTTTTAGAATTTTGATATAGTAAAGTCATATTTCATGTTATTTGATGAGTGCTGGCATCACAGTTGTCACAACTGCTCTTTAGCACATAACTGTAAGCAGTAAATGAAGTTTTATTACAGTAAAAGTCCTTGATATGCAGACAACAGAAATTATCTTTTACTATTAAAAATGTTCATTTAATAAGAGTACAAAGAAAGATCTGATACACATCGGATATTTTTTTATTACTCTAATAATGTACAGGGAGCCTCATAGTTCAAAAAAACAAAATTTTTTGCTGCCTTTCTCTTTTTAGACATCTAGAAAGTGAATATATATGTGGTTCCAAAATATACCTTTGCTCCATGAAGAAACGTGAAAATGAAAGTGAAGAAGAGGGTGCTTGAAACGAGCGTAAACACTGAGACCACTGGTCTGTACAGAAGAAAAAAAAAATCATTCGTACTAGTGAGGAAAAATAAACGAACTTTTTGGTGACTCAAACTAAGCGGAAACTCGGACTTTTGAGACTCTGATTTTCGTGACTTCACTATATTATAACGTACAAAATGTAAGGCTGCAACAAGGTGACTAAAAAAAAAAAGAGTGAAATCAAAAATGATATTAACTTGAACATTGTCCCATAAATATAGTTATACCATAAATTCATGACAACAATTATTTTAGGAACAAAGTTAATTAAACGACTCATTTTAAAAACACATTATGAAGCATGTAGAGAAACAAATTATTTTAAAATGAAAAAGGATACTGATAAGAAAAAACAAAAAATACACAACACCAAAGGACAGTTTAAGATATTTTTCAAATTTTGTTGTGTCAGGAAGAAACCACCAGATAGCAGTCAAAATGTACTGAAACACAGCAGCTCCCACAAGTATCATGATAGCTCCGATTCCATGCTGATAGAGAACTGCTACTACCTAAAACAAAGAAAAACTCTTCAAATGAAAGATCAATAGTTTTGTTTTGAATCCCCATTTTGAGAAATAAGCATTTTTTTAATTCTTATTTTTGTGAAAAATAAAACAGGGTTTCAACTCTATTTCAGAAATTGAATTCCTAGAAAAAAATCTAAGAAATTTTATGTAATCTATAAACCATGTCACATACATTTTACAAAAAATGTTATATCTTAAAAATTTGAGTTTCTAGGTAAAAACTAATGTCACCTTTGAATTCAGGGCATCAAATTCATACAAAATCAGTTTCAAACACCCTGGCACACAAATGACAGTTGTACTATGTTATAAACAGAAGTTCCTCGCGTTTCTGAACATCCATGTGCGAACTGCATCCTTTTATTGTAAATAGTTAAACAATTATAAGGCCTTAAAAAGTTTACTGACTCTTGGATCACCCTGTATTTTGATTAGTAGTTTTAAGGCCAAGTAAATATGTTTTCATGGCTTCAAATAAAGAATAAATTAAAAACAGCTGGAAAATAGGACAGTTAGAAGCCACATGTCTAAATGACTGTCAAAAGAAGAAAAAAAAGACCCTTACTATTTTGAATAGAAGTAGACTACGTTGCCATTAGTGACTGCAGCCTTCATTATCTTTTTTCTTTTTGAAAAACTAAATTTCAACAAAACTCATTTGATCAACAATATCTACAAAATATTTTGTGGTAATTCTCTGAGGGATTTTTTCAAAAGCAGCACTATAAATTCAGCTTATTTATTATCTTAAAATAATTGTTAACTTGTGCGAGTGCAGTTAAATATTTAGTAATAAACCCAGTGGCAGGAACACCGTGACACGGCAACATCCTCGCGGACAACGAAACCCTATCGAGGACACTTTTGTCCGCGCTGAAAAAATAAAAGTTGTCCGCAAAAAAAAAAAGTCGCAGAGGGGGGAAAAAAAGCTGTCTGCAACTGATGACATTTATTTGCATGAACTGCTGATGCGGGGAGAGAGTGATTGCACATGTGATCCTTGTTAGCGGAGTAATCCTTGTTTGCGCTGTGATCCCCTTGTTCCCGCCTCCAGTCGCACCTATAAACCAAAACAAAATGATCTTTTTCAAATTGTTTACTGAAAAAGCAAATCTGAAATCAAAATAATGCCTATTTCTGTGTATGGAAAAAAAATTGCTAGCACACTTCTGTGATGCAAGCGATAAATAACTAAATAGTGAATAATTTTGCTTGTTTGTTTTATCATATTGTTAGCAGTGGTGTTAATATAAAGTTCTCTGCAGTGCTGAAAATGGAGTGTAAGGGCTTTTTCTTCCAGCTAATGACTTAAACAAAAAAAAAAAAAAATATCATTTATCAGCAAATTGAAATGTCACTTCAAATAGGGTTACCAGCTTTAAAATTATCATCATAAACCTTTACTCATCCTTTTTTTTTTCACGACTCCCAATTTTCTGTGAATGTGTCAGTAATATTAATAATATTCATCATGCAGACCTGTTCAATGGTAATTCTAAAATTATTTTACTTTAATAAACTTTTTTATTTATGATTTTTTTCTTTTAATGCTTTCATTTTGAGAAAGGCAATCTGATTGCATCTGATATGAGAACGTTTTTGTTTATGAGTCAAAGATTTAAATGCTGAATTTAATTTTAGTTTTGCTGCAACTCTGTCCATAGATATTGATATTTTTATCACAGGCTTCTAAAATGCAATTCTAAAAAAAAATTAAGCCTTTTATAAGCCATTTTTATACTTTGGAGCATTCACTTTGAGAATTTCGATCTCTTTGCATCTGCTTAGAGAATCAGATTTTTCGAATTTTTGATGTTTAGTACACTTTGTTAAGAGGTAAACAAATAAATTTTCTTTTTATTTTTATTGAAATCATTAAATTTAGAAGTTTTAAACGAAATTCTGCGATTTTCAAGAGTTCAATGCTCAACCACTGCTTGAATTTTAATTTTTTGTTTCAATTATTTAAAATATGTGCGTATAAAATTTCCAATTAACATTTATAGCATAATTTAATGTAATGTAGAATAGTGCATAGGTATTAATATACTGAAGGGATTTCCATCTCCCAGAGAGTGATGCCGCTAAGCTCGCTCCCCCCCCTCTTCTGAAAACTTTCAAGAAAGATATTATCAATAGAAAAAAGAAAAAAATATCACAAAAACACCCACTTTGAAATTTCATTTTACAATCTCCCCCCCCCCCCCCCCACACACAAAATTATTTTATTTTTCACAGAATGAACTGATTTTTCACAAAAAAAATGGACCCTGTGAAAAATCCTGGACAGACCCCTGTTCAACAGCTAACACATGTTTGCAAATGTCAGGTGCCCACCCAGGATAGGGGGCTTGGGGGTCATCAGATTGTACTGTTAAAACTTTTAGGTGGAGGGAGGGGGGAGGTAATTTGAGAAAGATTTTGGTCTCAGATTTGGGTGGGGGTCTCGTTTCTTGAGAGGGGAGTTGTTTCATAGAATTTAGGGAGGTGTGCCATCATCTTTAGAGGGGGGGGGACATCCTGCATTATTTCAAATAAAATTTAAAAAAAAACATTTGTTTATTTTTTTATTGAAACCACACTCGAAATTTTGCAGACAGATTATGAAGTTCTAAAAGCTTGTCGCAGACGGCTACAAAACTTTCTGCCACTGGGGTAATGAAGTTCAACTGACTAGCAGACAAGTAAAAGTTTTCTGAAAATAGTGTCATATTGGGTGCATTCAGATAAGCAGATAATTTTGAAAAGTATCACAACTACATGTGCAAGTTAAAACAGGTTTGAAGCATTATTGTTTACATAATGACACTAAACATTGATGGTCACATTTGATTTTGGCAGAAAAGATTGGTTGAAACACATCCTTCACCAGCAACAATAGTAGCATACCTCAAAAATTCAGAAAGATATAAGAATTATTGGATTAAAATCCAAATTCAATGCTCTTCTTGCCACAATACTGGAACAAAGCTAGTTTACATAACTGGATCATGGTGTATATAATCAATAGCGGCAAATTATTGAAATTTCACAACTTAGAAGAAAAGTTTTTCTAATTTTAACTCTGCAATATTAATTTAAACTACAAAAATTAACAAGTAAACAGGACATCATGAATGCTTGGCATATATTGTAATATTAGAGAAATCAGTTAAAAGTAGCATTACCAAAAACCTTGGTTTTCTCCAATGCTGTTTTTTGAGATATGCCATTATTGTCCCACTTGAGCCATACGCGGACTTAAATGTTCTTCGCATCAACAGACACTTGACAATGGTCAAAATTCTAATTACACTAAAGGAAATAATTGTATCTTCATACATTAATCTCCAAACCAAAAATCAAATAAATTTTTTGAAATTAATTTTAATTAAATTCTTTAAGAATCTTTTTGGAGGTAGGAGATAGGGCCAACCCAAAATCTCATAGCATTTGATTTTCTTTCATAATGATTATATGAAAAGCTATTTCTGTGACAGCAATTGAATACATCACATACTTGCCAACCTTCAAAGAAAGAAAAACAGGAGATTCCACTAGAGGCATATAGGCGATTCACCAGCGACATATCTTCGCAACAGTATTAAATTATGTTTTTTAAATAACATGAATATTAAATTTAAAGTGTAATGTGGATTTTTCACAGATGTAAGCTAATTGGTAGCAGCAAGAAAAATATACTGCAAAGGAAAAACCAAAAAACAAGGAGGGAATTTGCTTAAAGTTTCGTACATTCCCCTGTCTCTACCAAAAAGGTAGCTACAAAAATTTAATTACTAAAATCCGAAAAAAAAAATCAATATATAATTAAAATAAAATATAAATAATGGAAGCAAAAAACGGGAGTCTCCCCTTAAAAACAGTAGAGTTGGCAAGTATGACATCACGTTCCTTGAATGAATTATTTCATGAACAAGAATTTTAATAGTTACAAGCAGCTTTATTTTGTGTACACTATGGGACTTAGAAATGCTCATACATCATGTTTTTAAATTATTTCTATGATGATTAATATCTACAGCACATAAATCAAATGAAAATTTGTAAAGTAAAGGTTAAAAAATTGTAGATCAATTTGAAGCACTTACTGTAGTCCGATTTTATACATTAATGATTTCTGAGCGCAAGAAATACTTTTTTAGCAGAAATTGGACGCTGCTTGCAAAGCATAATAATGTTTAACTTTTGCATATAATGCATTTTTCTAGATGACATGCTGTTGGGATTGTTCAAAAATGTTTATGCGTCAGTCTGTAGTTTGATGTTATTCTTGTGTATAGATCATTTTTTCCATTGAACGAAACATTTTACTTCGATTGATACATTTTTAGGGTTTGTTTCTAAGATGAGAAAAAACCATAAGGTACTTAAAGTCAAAATTCAAGGGGATAACAGAACAACTACAAGACAAATAAAAATACCCAAAGCTTAAATCACTCACCCACTCAAATTTATTAGGAACATCAGTATAACCAACAGGATTTGCAACAGTCACAACAAGGCCTAAACAACTAATGGCAATAACGACCAAGCCAATCTTATTACAAACTCTGATCAGTTTTAGGTCTTTGGTGTTTCTGTGATTAATGGTTTCATATAAGACAAAAAATGCAACTATACCTGCAAACAAAAACTAAGATGTTAAACTGTGATATTGAATATTTATAATAATTGAATAAAAATATTAAATACAATATCTTAATCATTGACTACAATATTTAAAAATGCCAGAGAAAAAAATACTGTGAAAATTTAAGCTAACAGAAGTTATTAATGCTCTATTAATATGAACTTCATAGTATGGATACTTTTTGGAAGCAAATGGTTTGGTATTGCATTTTTAATAAGCTGTAAGATGTCAGGGCTGAGGCAGAACTACATGCATATACCGACACTCTCCGAGGGCCCTCTGTTCTTGTCGTGCAGTGACCTAAACCAGAAAGCATATACCGACAGCCTGGTAATGACACCCAGACTTGTTTTATCGGTGATATATACACATCAGTCTGGTAAAGTTAATAACTGAGTTGGAGACAGATGCCCTCTCATTGAACCTGAGATTATCTTCAAACTGGTAGCTGAAATTAATTGCCAGCGAGAGTCTGCAGGCAATGGTGAGGCTCAACTTGCCATTTGAAACTGATTAGTCCATAACAAGGATGAAACTTAAGGTTCATTAATCTATCTGGATGACAAAATTCCATAACTTTTCTAAGACAAAAAATATTTTCATGACCTTGTTACATGAAGAGAATACTACTATTTTTTTTTCAAACTTGCCAATTTTTGGAAATGAGCATTAGCAAAACTTGCTATGAATGCCACTAGTGAATCATTTACTTGTGATTGAAAAAAATATCAGAGTACGCCTAAAAAACGAAACTATTCTAAGCAGTAAGTTACCTCCCCTAAGCCAAGGCTAAGGCAGAGCTACATGCATTTTACCAACACACACACATAATATTTTTGGATATGATAACCAGGCTGTATGGTATGTCAGGAGTTCATCTGGGTCATTCTCCAGAAAACAACTTTTGAACAAAAATATTTTTCAATTTCGAAACTTTTTTTTTTTTTTTCAAGCTTACGTGAAAGTGTTACCTACCAGAAGTAACCATAAACAATGCCCCAACTAAGTTTCAATTATTTTACTCATAAATTAAAAAAAAATAAAAAATGCCTTGTTCAGGGAAATAAAAAAAAAGAAAAAAAAACTTTTAAATATATAAAAATCAAGGACAATTAAATATCAAAGTAGTAATTTTGTTAATTATGCAAACAATCAGCTATCCATCCCTCCATCATTTAATTTCACATCAGAAATAATGACATTGATAAGATCTGTCACGGAGGCGAGATTCAGAAGTGAGGAATTTTCCATTAATATATGCCTAATAGATACATTTTTCAGGGAATTTTTTTTCTTTATTGCTACACATGTTAAACATACAAAAACCTGTTCACTTTTTTTTTTTTTTGCATTAATTTACATTCCTGAAATTCAAGTTCATGGAAATCAGAATTTCAACTATGGCTAAAAATAAACAAGCAAGCTCCCTTTTATCATGGAAAATAAAATTTGATGTCATTACTGCCATATGTTAATGAGGAATCACATTTTGTGTTTAGGTAACGGAGGTGATAATTTATTGTGTGACATGAATCCTTGTCCTACTAAAACACAATATTAAAAAATTAAATATACTTAAACAATTATTGTTTGAGACACTTGTGAAAGGAATGATAAATAAGTACATACTTTCAATTAAACACGTTATCAAGCAACATAAACAATTACACCAGGTGTGTGACATGCCACGGAGGTGGGACTTCACATGTTGTAAACCAATAAAATAGTTTAAAAAACTAAAAAAAAAAACACACTTTAGTAGCAAAGTGAACTAAAAAGTTAAAAATAATCTTTGGATGACAAGTATATAAAGTAATTGACCAAACACTAAATTTTACTGTAATAAAAAAAAGCATGGGGGGTTCTTATCAGTTGTCTTAAATTTCTTCTACTTGTTATCCATGCAAAAATGTTAATAGGCAGCCCTCACGTTTTTTTTTTTTTTTTATTACAGTAAAATTAAGTGTTTGGTTAATTACTTTATATACCTGTCATCCAAAGATTATTTTTAACTTTTTAGTTCATTTTGCTACTAAAGTGTGTTTTTTTAGTTTTTTAAACTATTATTTTTATAATGGAATTTATCTTAGTATTCTATTGTATTATTTGCATCAGACATTTTGAATGCTTTCTGGTAAATTCATGTGAAAACATTGTTACACTCCACAGCTCTGGTTTGTACGTTGTAAGTAATTCTAATAAGCCACTGGCTTTTTGTCCAAAGGAAAGTTGGATCCACAAACATACAAGTTAAGCTAATAAAAGCGTGTTAATTAGAATAAACTAATACCTTATTGTTAATAAATTAATTTGATTATAGAACATTGCATTGTCATTGGGTCTGAAGTTGCATTCCAAATTTTAAAAGAATCCGATCACAAAAGGTGCGCGAAAATTGAGTTGCAAGATTATAAATTTAATTTCGGTGCAGATGGGATTAGAATGCACGCCCAATGATTCCCGGAGGTGGACGTCAGCTAAGACCCAGGCCTTAGACCACTCGGCCACAAACACTCATAAAGTGGTGGAATGTACTAACAGTAATATGCCACTAGCTCTTAGCCCAAAGGAGAGTTACTCACAAACATACATGTGAAGCTAATAAAAGCTTGTTAAAAATATACTAAAATAAAAATTATTATTAAAAAATTGTTGGTAGGTTTAAATAGATATATTTTTGATGAAATCAAAAATCATTGTTAAATGAATTGTTCCTTCAAGTTTTTACTGTAAAAGCCGTGTGACAGAAAGTTAAAGTTTTTTGAAGAATGACCCATCGGAGGATGGGAGTGAGGGTGTCATGGTGCAGAGTGCGGCATCAAACTTTCTAGAGAAGGGGGAATTGATTTTTTTTATTTTGGGGGCGCTCTTGCTCTTGGGGGTCTTTGCCCTGATAGGCACCCCTTGATATATTGCATGTAAACTATTCTTATTGGTCTTCATCATGTAAATTAAAATAAAGTAAAAATAGAGTATGGAATATAATAATGCTTAAATGCAATATTTTTTTTATAACCAGGCAGGATGATATAATTATGTGATAAGGTTGAATGAGTCATTACGAAGTTTCAATAAATTTGCTTCAAAAATTGCCTTTTAGTGTCAACAGTGCATTTAATCAACCACATAACGTGACAGTATTTTGAATCTTTAAAGTAAAGCCACATTTAGTAAATTCATGTTTCTACACCCAATATAAAAAAAAAAAAAACATTCGGAAGTGAATAAATCTTCCGATTCAAATGTACTTGTTTACTCATTTCCAAACGTATATAAATTAATAGGTTTAGAAATTCTAGAACATTGTATTTGATTTCCGACTTTGAAAGTAGCAGTGGGTCGCCATGGATTAGTTTTGCAGGTCGTATGTTGAGCACTAACTACTGTATTACAGTATTAGAATTCCCCAATTTCTGTATTCTAGTGACTGACTATAAATCTTCATTTTCTAAAACCTTCAACAAATTTAGATAAACTTTGATAAATTTAATAATAAATGTTTTTACAAGTGATGGGAACAAACTCGGACACAATGGAATTAAGTTTGAGTGGAAGAAATCAAGAACGTGAAAGGGGGCTACTACAAACGATAAAATATAAAAAGTTTTGGAAATAAATGTAAATTCAAAATGCCACACACACACAGTGTTAAGATATATTCCACACTTATATAAGGTTGTTTGCCTGCAGCTCAGTCATGGTAATTCCAGACTAATAAGCTCAAAATAAGAGCAAAACTGTAATCTCGGGATGCTGTAACTGAGCTGTTTGTATTACTCTCAACTCTGCCTTATCTCTAGCTATAGTACAGTATTTATAGCTTTATAGCATTCCTCTTTATCTGTACTTTGTGAGTGTTTTTATTTATTATGGCATGTTTGACACTTAAAATATGTTTTATGAAAATGTTAAGGAAGTTTTAAAGTGAATTTGAACAATTAGAAAAAAAATAAAACCCATGCCTCAGTCTCTGGGCTATCATAATTGAGGAAGGTCATAAATTTTCAAAAGAACTCTAGTATGACAGAGCATAGCTTGAAAAATCCAAGGGGAGAACTATGAATGTGGTTATAGTTATATCCAGGGAAAATAAAAATATGGATGATATTGGTGGTAAAAACTAAAAAATAGGAACACAAAGATAGATGACAAACTAGAAATTATCTTTAGTGGGAACAAAAATCTCCCCTCCCTCCATTACTTACCACAATAAATTTTGTATACATAATAGAAAACACTTTAGTGGAAAACAAAACAAGGTGTGAAGGGCTGTGTAATATTAAGGGCACATATGGTTGGAAACCAGAAATTGAAGCCAAGAGTTACTTAAAAAAGTAAAAACCAAACAGTTATCAGTATCTGGTTCACAATCTTTGGACCTTGAGCAAGACAGACACACCAAATTGTAGTTCTTGAATTTGAAAATTGGTTCACAAAGAAAAAAGGACAAATATTGTTTATTAATGCTTGCCCTATACAAGTTTAGAAAAAAAATTAAATAAACGAAAGAGATGGCGTTTACTTAACACCTTGCCTTAAAGCTTCAATTTCAAAAGAAAGGATTAGATATGATTTTGCAGAACACACTGAAATATGACTGATCGAGGAAAGAAAAAAGCTTAATGTTTTACAAAAGAATGAAAGATTTTCTTCGTAAAAAGTAGTATGAACTTGATACGTCAAAAAACAACAAAAATCAACCCAATACACATGAAAATACGTTAATTTCTCAAAGTCAGGGGCAAGCAACTTCCTTAAATGAGTGGCCTATCGCCTACTTACTCCTATAGCCAACTAGCTACGGTAATTCTATAAAACTGATTACATTTTTAAAAAAAAGTAAAAAAAAAAAGCACTTTTGCACTCATTGCAATTTTCAAAAATATTTTTTCCCCCTATTTCAAGTTGAAAAAAAAAATAATAAAAGCTATACATTAAAATGCACACAATTATTGGCTCTTGACAGTCTAGAGAATAAAAGCAGAAGTTTTAAAATTAAATTTAATTTTATCTCATTAGTATAATTTCTGAAAAATCAAGGAAACAAAACCCAGTTTTTTCATTTCAAGCAGTAATGCCGCCAATAGCTAGATATTCCAGAAAGAGAGAGCACCAGGTCTAAACAAATAATTCACTAGAAGAAGTTTATGATAGGATATGTGCTCAAACAAAATAAAACACTTAAAGGTTAATAATAATTACCAAAAAATGATGCAACATTCATGAAGATAGAAAAAATCCCACTGGAAGGAGGAAGGCCGCCAGCTTGGCTATAAGCAAAGTTTTGAAAGAAAATTAGAAAATATTATTAAAAATAAGCAACCTATCACAATATACACACATATAGCACCTTGCACATCAACATCATTTTTACCCAAGCAAAACATGCTACTTAATTTTTTTTCTAAATCCAGATACATATCACCATAAAATAATTTCTCTCAAAATGATCTATTGAGCTTTGATTAACAATTTATCAAAAGTTTAACCTTATTAGTAATTTTTACTAATAAATATAAGATTAATGTTCTTCAAATTGCATAATCACTTAGAATATAATTACAGACAAAGTTTAAAGTTATTCACAATAAGCTGAGGAACTAGGCAGAACATGTTATAACATAAAGTCATTTTCTGTAAAATATGCAGTCATTAAATTTAGATTGATAATTTTTTCCAGCATATATACTACACTAAATATTTGCTTTGCTGTATTTCTTCACACATTAAACACATGTCCTTAATTAAAATAAAATAAAAAAGGTATGTATTTTGTAACGTAATAAAAAAGTGTTGAGTTTGGGGTGGGCAAATACACACCAAGAGGGATAATTTTATTCATCAATTACAAGAGATAGATTAAGAGATGCCATAGAGGTAAAACCATGATACCAGAAATGACAAGAAATGAACATTCATTTGTCACAAGGAACAAGGAAACTACCCTTTTGGAACATCTAATAGCAATCAAAAAGGGAGGTTCACTATTTGACAATGTAGGAGCTGTATTTATAAAATTTCAACCTTTTACTACTAACTGGTTTTCAGCTATGTAAGATAGATACATATTTATACACACACATAAGATACAGATGCGATGATAAACTGGTCAAAATTGAGTTGCCTATGTCAAAATGTATTTTTAGTAGCCTACAAGTATATAAGAATAAATACAGTAAACTCCTGATTATTCACGGAATATTGTGGTATGGTAACTGCGGATAAGCGCAAACTGCGGATAATCTGAATAATAGATAAAAATCGATATACAATAGCTAAAAAATATGAATAACACTCACACATGCATTTAAATTATAGCTAAAAACATTGCTACAATGTATCTACTAAGATTAAATATAAAAAATATACGTAAACTAAAAATGAACAATAACACAATCAGAAAATTTAGATGACGCAACATGCGCCATAATTCCCCCTGTGAGCACCCCTGTGTCATTGGAAAATAATTGTAAGCTATTCTATTCATTTTAGCCATCTTCTTACAATAAATATGAAAAAAAGAAAAATTGGAGAAGAGAAATTTCTTCTAATCATATTTTGAAAAATTCTTTTAACAGATGTCTGCTAATGGTGATCAGAAGAACAGTCCACAAAAGAATTTGAATTGAGTGGGAGAGAAAAAGTTGTGGGAATTAGGTAATCCTGCATCTTAGCGTGAACCCTGTATATACATATAATCAGTGTGTATGAATGTTTCTCACATAAATCCAGTTTTTGACAGATCTTTGTCAAATTTAGCACAGAGGTCTTTTGATGTTCATGAACTCACATTGGGTGAGTTTTGGAATTTTTAATAGAGCCTAAGAGGTCTAATTTTAAATTTTTAATCATAAACTTGCTCTTTTCAATACATTGATGCAAAATTTGCCACCTTTTTTTTTAAAAATACATGCCACTAGACACAAAATTTTACTTTCGAGATAGACCGTGCAATGCTGGGCGACGCAGCTAGTATGAAAAAAAAAAAACTATCAGATGCTTCAGGAAAAATAAAACATGCACTCATTATGAAAATTTAAAAAGGTTAAATGAATTTTGACTGTGCCAATAAATGTAACTCAGTGCATTATAAACTAATTCATTCAAACATCTAATAATAATCATTCAAAGATTATGAAGGTTACTAAAAAAAAAGTTACACATAGTATGATAACATAAAACTTTTAAAAAATTTTCAGCATTTCTACTATTTAAAAAAAATTAATGTACATATTAGTTATTCATGACATGAATAACTCAAAAGTTTTTTACTTACCTGATAAATGGTAGGAAACCTGGCATTAGACTTCTAATCAAAACAGTAAGATATGGAAAAAGCAGACCTCCACCAACAAAGATCATCAATAAGATCATAAGAAAGCCACATTTTTGGAAGCCAAATGATGCATGAGAGTTCCAACATGCACATGAAACTAGTCCCACTAAATTAAAAACAAAGGGGGAAAAGTTATAACTCATGCACCAATTCATAAAAAAAATATTTCAAGTAAAATGAGTATTTTATGAAAGAAAAAAAAAAAAAGAAAGAAAACTGAAAGAAAAATAAACAAGAAAAAAAAACGCTTTTGAATAATATACAAATTAGGAGGTGGGCAATGTCGTTCTTTTTAATGATCCGTTCATCAGAGGATCGTTCATTCTTCTGATCCGTTCATTCAACTCTTTCATTTCAACGAATTCGCTCATTTAAAAAAGTTGCAGGTGATCTCTCTGCTTGACATATTCACCTACATTCGAAATACTTCGTTAGATCAGTAATATTCTTTGATGGAAAAATGAGTATTACGTGAAGTATTGTTTAATTCTAACTGGAAATATATCTTCAAGTGTAATTTGTTTAAAGGTGAAAATAAAACAAAAAAGTTGCCGAAACTGACCTTTTTTGACCCCGAAACAACCATAAATGGTAGTTAATAGGGATGTTATCGGAGACAAAAGGATCACCAGAAAAGTGATAAAAGGTATTTTTGGAAATTATTTCGGCAAAACAGAAAGCGCGAGAAGGATTTTAGCGGGTGTGTGTGACAGGAAGTAAAAAATCCAAACATTTTTTTAGTAGTTTACACAAGTTACACAAAGCACTACTAATGGATACATTGGAAAATTGCAAATGTATTGCAATGGTTAAAGAAAAATGATGAATATAGCCAAAGGTAGAATGGTTCGAAATGAATCTGCTGTAGGGGAACATGGGGCAAAGTGATATAGCGGGGCAAAATGAAATGGTGAAATATTTACTCTGCTTTTAGCTCCACCTATCTGGTATTATTTTAACTATGTAAGTACCCTATGTAGTCTATTCCAGTCACGAAAAAAACACTGCCGAAGACTAAAATATTTTGCTGTACAGGTAATTTTAAAAAATTGATACTCAAATTGTAATATTTTGTTGTAAGTCAAAAAAAATTTATGTTACTATAAAATGATGACGTCCTTGTGATTAACATTTTAAATATTAATTGAGACCTCCTAATATTCAATGTAGTGTTAATTTCGTTTGTTAATAGTAAGCTTATTTGTACTTTAAATAAATTGTACAATTAATGAAGTACATACCGGGTAAAGTGGATGGGGCAAAGTGAAATAGTTTATTTCATTTACTCACTCAATTATTTAATATAAATCACTTATGTCTTCATTTATTAATTAGTTCATTTACATTCCTTCATCTAGTAATTCACTTATTTATTCATTCATTCACTAATTTTCTTATTCATTCATTATTTTACTTGCTCTCTTTTTTCTATGTATATTAATTGAATTATTCGTTTATTGTTTCATTATATTTCCATTTATTCATTCAACTTATCATTTACTGATTACTTTGATCAAAAATATGTTTCATAATTGAATAGAAAATATTTCGTTAGAAAAATATTTCATTTTTCACTTTGCCTCATGAAAAAATGAGGTGAAAATTTTCCACTTTTTTTTGGAGACCCAAATTTACTGCCAAAAATTAAAAATACTACTGTTTCAACGCAAGTTTTATTATAAAATACAGTTTCTTTCTTTATGTACTGTAATTTTAAAAACAAATTTCCGATTAATTTTGAAAAAACTAAGTCATCTTGACCATTTTACTTTGCCTCACATTCCCCTACTTCACTGATAGAAAGGAAATTTGAGATTGATTGAGGGTTAAAAACTTGAAGATTAATGTAAAGAAAAAAAACACACACAAATTATCACAACTGTATCAAAACTATATTCCAAATTGCTCACCGTTCAAAAGAACAGTCGTTCATTTTTTAGGTGAACGAACGGATCCATTCATTTTAAAGATTCATTATTTTTGACCCATTCGTTCATGAATGACACATCCCTATAACAAATGCAGCAGAATGATCATTTTTATCAAACATTCCGGATAACTAATAATACCGTTCTATACCTGCAGGATAGTGGGTTGCTAATTGTAAGTGGCCAATTCTTATGGACATTACACAAACACATATCTATACTAATAATATAAAGCTGAAGAGTTTGTTAATTTGAATGCACTAATTTCAGGAACCACTGGTTGGAATTGAAAAATTCTTTTTGCGTTGAATAGTTCATTTCGTGAGGAAGGTTATAGGCTATAATTTACATTAATATTTTAATTAGAAAAAAAGTTATTTAATGATTATGTGATTTTTAGCAGTTTTTAATACTTTTTACCCTACAGACCCTGAACCAATTACGCCAGAAAAATATTTTTGGTACTAAAATGGTGGAAAAGTTAATTTTAAGTATGATTAAAGAAAAGTTTTTGCATATAGAGCAATTTTTGTATTTTTTATGAATTTTAGAAAAAAAAAACCTTTATTTTGCATTTTTTCTTGTTTTAATTTTTCTAAACTCATTATGCAAAAAGGATGAAGGCCTCTTTTCTAAAATTTAACTATGTAATGGTAAAACCATTTAACCTTCTTAAAAAAAAAAAAACTCAAAAATATGAAATCATTTTATTTTCTACAACTTTTTTAAAGACGAAGCACGGCACGACTTCCAAGCATAGGCGAAGTTTTAGCTATCTTCAATTTATGATTACGTCATGGGAATGATGTCATGGCCACGGCTTTCTTTTTCATTTAGGAATTTTATTCACCCTCTCACCTTTCGACGTTTTGCTCTTGTTGTTTAACATTACATATTTTCAGTATTTTTGTGCATTTGATTCAATGAAAGCAGCGAGTTTTTTTAATCTGCTGCACACTACGAGAAAAAGAGAGCTTTTTTTTTGGTGCTATTTTAATTAAACAAAAAGCGTGCGGTTTTTTGTATCATCTTTGTTTTATATATATAGAAAAAGATTGATAATTACCATCAGAGGTAGATATGCATAGACCCTATAGATAGATTGATTGATAAAAAAGAGGTCAATATAGGTAGATGGTCAGTGAGAGATAGTTTGGATCGAATTTAAGGAACTTTAAAGGGTGATCAATGCCCCCCCCCCCCCCGACTTAGAAAAATAAAGTATTCACATAAAAGCGGAGGTGCTTTTGATTATTTTCAGACAAAATGGGCATTGAAAGTACCTTTGGGGCTGCTTGCATAGAGAGGCGAACCAACTGGTCACTGCAGGAGGTTATCTTTTAATGTGTTTTGCCAAATAGTTTTAAATTCCAAAAAGACTAATAGGTTTTCTGAAAAGGTGTGTACACATTTTAGTTGAAGAAAAATTAACATTTACCATCAGAAGTGGGTGGGGGGGGGGGGATGGATTTTTTTTATTCAATGGTCCTTTAAGTTCTTAGAAATACCTTTAAGTTCTTAGAATGGGCATCGCCGTGTGGGTGCTGCTAGTATATATATACACGAGGGTAGATCAAATATAAACCGGAATTTGATTCTAACACCATAGTTAATAAGGGAGGGGGGGCACCTATTGGCCTAGGCCTGAGCCCAAGACTTTAAATTGGGGAGATGTAATTTAACGATGTCCAGTGATTGCAATCTTAGCACAACGAGATATAAAACTACAGTCGATGCAGTCTATATAAAAGATATTTAAATAGATTTCAATCAAAGTTTTTTATTTCCTATTTCTTTTCGTTACCATAAATCAGTACTATCAGTTTTGGAATATAATAATAAGGATCAGGGCATAAAAAAATAATGATATTGAATATGAATGATATATATAAATTTTAAAAAAAATGGAATTTTTCAATTTAAATAACGTTTAAAATTTAAATCTGATTTCCTTTTTTTTCTAAAATTAATCCTGAACTATCCAGCATGCCTCAAAATTCGAATTTCCTTCCATGCTGGTCAATCTGATGGCATGTCTGCTCTAGGCTACAGAGGGGTACTAGAGTAAATAGGGAACATGCATGATTTTCAAACTCACTTCTAAACGAAAGATCATGAAAAACTATGTCGAAATATACCAATAACATCTCAATTAAACTAATTTAAACGTAATTAAAATGAGTTTTAAAAGTGATTAGGCCACGCCCCTGCAAAAACAAAACTACCGGCGAAAAGAACTTGTGACGTCAATAAACACTTTTCCCAGTGCTACATTCTGCTTGCGCTTTACATTGCAATGGCGGAGTCCGAGAACATGGAATCAACGCATTCTGAACACAAGTTTTAAGGCATAGGTTGACGCGTTCAGTGGTTGTAAAGGCTTCAAAAGTCATTAGGCTTTATATATTGTTTTTTCCCCCTTTAATAGAGATTTTTATAGTTACGAAAGAGAGCTCATTTTAAAAGAATTTAGCTCGGGCTTTTATACTTTGAGGCAAAATTTAGGCTTTCTTTTTTTAAGTTGGGGGGAAAATGTAGAATAGAAGACATTTTTGTGAATGAATCATATTCAACGGCAAATATTGATATTGCATAGAGTTTTTTGTGGTATAAAAATTTGGTTTTTGGATAGTTTTGGTTTTTACGATTTAAGAATATCATATTGTAGTTACAAAATGCAACGGAATTCTGATGTTTTTTGAGGATTGTGACTAAAGTTTAATAAGATTACTTCATTGGAAATCTATAAGCATTTTAATATTGTTGAATATAATAACTAAAATCAAAATTTAAAACAAAAACCAACTGAGTCACAAATGTAGAATCAAGAGGTAAATATGAAGATCCTTTTAAAATACTTTTCTATTAAAAATTAACTACAAGTATTTTATTTGTTAAATAATATAAACTGGCAACAGGTAAACATTTTAAATCATTGCATTTTCTTTCCTTTTCGGCCAACAATGAATTCGGTTACCAATCGCATGGTTAACCAGGGAGAACTCGCATCGGGCCTCTCAAGCCCGGTCATTACAAAACTACGCTGCCAAAAATCAACCCTTCAACGGAAATGAATGAGGTCCACAGTAGCTGCGTTCGTGGTGACCTATATACTGACCACATGCTTTTCAGGAATGTACATTCCCCCTTTTCCCCAGAAAATTCCAGTTCGGGCCTCAGAGGCCCGGAGCGAGCACTCACGCTTTTCATTTCAGATTGTGAATGTAAATGAAGAGGTTGTGAAATGCATCACTATTTAAGCTACAAAGATGAAATGAAGAGGTTGCAGACCTTGTTGGTTGAGGTTTCAACTGATGAGAACTCCCTTAATGAAGATGATGAAGAAGAAGTCGACACAGAACAGTAAAGGGATCATCAGTAATGCTTAGAAGAAGATTTAGATTCATGTATCATAAAACTTTCTTAAACCTTACTTTTTAAAACATATTTTAGAGGCTGTTTATCTATTTATAATTCAGTGTTGAAAACACATTTTTTTTTCTATTTTGCAAACTTAATTCACTGAAATAACCACTCCGGGCCTACGGAGCCCCCCGCGAGCGTTCGTGTGACGAAAAGTACCGCGAGTTCTCTCAGGTTAAAGGTTTAAACATATTTAAAATAGGCTTTAAAAAAACGTTATAATTCGAATTCTATAGAACATGGAAGTTTCAAACATATTCTATCTGACGTAGAAAAGATTACTTTTTATATTAATACTAAATTTTTAAACTGAAAAAAAAAGCAAAAAACCTTTTAGAGGTTTTTAATTAATATCTTCCGAAGACGTAACCTAGACTGTCATCTGAAGACGTAACCTAGCTAAGAACACTCTCAATCAACTCACCTTTCGAACAAAAAAAAATTTCAAAATCGGTACAACCGTTTAGGCGCTAGAGTGCCATACAAAGACACGTCAAACTTATAACCCCCTTCCTTTGTGTGTCGAGGTTTAAAAATAGTATAAATAGTTGAAAATGAATAAATTTTTCAGTTATAAAATATTATTAAAAAAAAAACAACGCTTAACTATGCCTGTAACTTAATTAAAATGATAAAATCAACTACAGCATGGCATCAATTTTTCTTTACACACATTGGAAGGATAAAACTGATAGAAAATTTGGTTTTTAAATTACTATTTTTTGGTTAATAAATTACTTATCAGACGAAAAATTCCCCTTTTTACGAATGTATAAGCTTTTAACTCAACTTATTTCTTTAACTCCTTTCATTTCCTCGGATATAAAGGTAGGATGTCTTGCCAAAAAGAAAACAGAGTATAGCCCCATGCGTAGGTTATTAAAATATTTAACCTATTTAAAATGGGATTCTAACCTCATTTCCAGTGCAGTTTTAAAAATTATTACCGCATTTTTTCAAATTTAACTGTTTTTTAGGATCTTTTTTTTTTAACTTTTAGGGTCATTTATCCAACTTCGGGAAAACATCTGATTGGCCTTTAACGAGCCCTTCTTCCATCATTTTACATGAAATAGTTTTATCCAATTAAAAAAGGAAATTAAAACAAAACATAAATCGTTGATCGCAACCAAGTCCCGGAAGATGATGACGTAGTAAAACTTTAAAAATGCTCTAAAATAAAACCCAACTAAACTAAAATAAAAAATGACCCTAAAAAAAAGCAATTAAATTTGAAAAAATCCTGTTATAATTTTTAAAACTGCACTTCAGGAATGAGGCCAGAATCTCATTTTAAATAGTTTAAATATTTTAATAACTTACACATGGGTTTGTTTTGCTAAGAATCGGGGCACAGACACCCAAAGCTGCCTTTTGCAAAAAATATGAATGCTTTTGCTTTTCAGTATTGAGAGGGACACAGTCTTCAGAAATCTACTTCTAAGAAAATTATTTCACCCAAATCTGAAATGTAGTTAGTACACAGTATCAAAACCTCTTCTTTTTGTTTGTTCCCCTTATTTTCCTATTCAAAGTGAACAATGCGAACTATCGACCCCCACAAATAAGAAGAAACAGCTCCTTTGAGAGTGTACTAGTCTCAAAAATCGGAGGTGAAAACTTTTGGCTTATAGATAAAATTAAAATGGCCTGAATTTTTTTTAAAAAAAGCAAAAAGTGCTGTGGACGTCTTTAAAAAATTCACTAAAACGGGAAAAACGCCAAAAAAAAAAAAGCAAAAAAATGAAATTACATCCATTTTTGGACCCTGATTATAGCGATAGCAAAAGCAATGTGTTGGAAAAACGAACACATTGCGAACGTTGCATAGCGGTAGCGGAGCAGAGGAAGAATCGTGTTTTATGACGTGGTCTAATGGCTGTGCGTTTTCAGTCATGTGACATTGTTTACAAAAATCGCCTTTTTTAATTGCTCTTCACGCTAAAGTGAATGATTGTTTTTAATTTTAATGTTGATTTTTGGCATCACCATCATCAAATCTATGAAATACCACCAACTTGATCATATTTTGTGACATAGTGCATGCTCCCTATTGGTTGAGTGGAAAGTTGAGTATATGCATTGTTTGTTATTTTTATGCATGGAAAACTAAATGACACAAACTAAGAATTTATTTTCAAATATTTCCTATATTTGCAGCCATATTTACTTTATAAATGAACTGAAATAGACCAATCAAAATGGATATAATTGATGCTCGGATTGCTGATAAATGCAAAAATTAGACTGTAGCTGATATTTTGAATCTACAAATTATAAAATTTTAATAACTACAATTATTTTAAATGAAAATTAAACACACACGCTCTTTCTCTCTCCAACACACACAAACATACCGACTTTAATTTGCAGTTTTAAGTTTTCACTTCTGTGGGCAGTCCCATGACTGCCTAATTTTTTTTTCTTAACATGTGTAAACATTTTAAGTTTGAAACATTAGGTCTCAAATCTAGTTCACATAGTTACTTTGAATGTTTCAAGCGGGTTAATAAAGATTGATCAATTAACTTTCAGGGTTCGAAATTACTGCTGGTCCACTGGTCCCAGGACAGTGAAACTTGCCTTGGACCACCAACCACTGGCTATTTTTGATCACACTTGGCTAGAAAAAATTTAAAAGCAATAAACGTAGCCAAACCGTTGGTTAAATTCTTTTCCACATTTTACTCAACATATATCATACTTTGAGGGGGGGGGGAGTATAATACCCTGAAACTTTGACTGCAAAAGATACCAGATTTAATTGTTTTATTGCCAAATAAAAAAATTTACATTTGAGACACCTAGTTCAAACTAGATGCAGTTCAGTAATTTTGCACATCCGAGTTAGTTTAGTGTTGTACTAAAAATAAAAAAACAGGTATATATAAACTAATTTAATAAACGTAATCATAAAGTGCAAATAATTTTAGGTTTAAAGATATTTAGTGTTAAATTTAAAGCGGACCAGTGATGTTGTTTGTGGACCAGTATATCTTCATTTTGACTCGTCCAAAGGGCCAGTAGGATTTTTTTTACTGATTTCAAACACTGACTTTTAAAAAGTTGGTAACAGACCAGACATCATAAAAAAACCTTGGGGTCATTCCATGTCAGTTCAACCACACCTCAACACCCACCGTCTGAGATTTCAATGAAACTTTGTTTACTTCTACTTTTCATAGTCCTAAGTAACCTCCTAAAGTATTTCTTCTCTATTAAAAATAGTTTTTTTGACCCTTCAAAGATTTGCGATTTTGCGTTAGTTGTCATTTACAGTTCTCTGAGAATGAACAACAGCTGTTTGCAAAAAAAATTATTTCTCACTAACTAAAGATAAAAAAAATTTGAAAATTTTTATATTATATATTAAGATATCAAGTATTTCAGAAAAAAATATGACAAAATTCTAAATTTATATTCAGCAATTAAAAAAAATTAACGAACTGAAAAATTAAAAATTGTTTCAATAAAAAAATGATAGTTAAGATTTTAAAATTTTGGCATAAGGGTCTAAATTAAAATAATTTATATATATTTTTTTAATGATCATTAACATGTGTGCTAACATATAAAATAAAAATCTTTAGGGGACTTTGAGGGATTCTGCCCTCCTGCCCTGCCCCCTGTTTTGATAAATGCAAAAAAGTTGATCGCAATATTACAAACTAAGTTAATAATTGCGTTAAAGAAAATTTAAATATTGAAATACATTGGCGTTTGAACTTAAATGTAAACATTTAAGTACTCACTTTTTTTTTAATTGAAAATAATTAAATTAAAAATAAACAATAGAAATAAGATATCACGGAATTCGAAATTTTCCTAAAACAGTTTATGCATACTAAAAATTATTGTTAACCTTAGGGCAACATAGAAATTAAAACTTTTCATCTAATTCTGATTTATAACTAGGCAATTTATACAAAATATTAAAAATCCTATAAATACAAGCTCAGAGCTTTTAACTTGTTTCATTAATCTAATGCAATATCAAACTGAAACTTGGATTTGTTTATCTCTGATCTAATGGAATAAATCAGAAAAGTTTTGGTTTAACATAGCAATTTATTGGGTATTAGTTTAAAATGGTTACCATTGGCCAAAATGTTTACAATTAAGGCTTTGCAACAATCTCATTTGACCATAAAAGTGTTTTGTTATCTTGAGTGTTTCTATGATCATAAAGGGATCCTAATAACCTGGCATTTGTACAAATGACAGGTATTTTTATTTTACACTTCATTAGTAATTTTTTTTAGATGTTGTTTTCTTTTTAATATATTTGCCTGTCACCTCCCTAACCTTATGGTTGCTTTACTAGCTCCCATAAAGGAACAGCTGGTATTAGATGACAGCTGATCAGCAAGCTGTATGGTTCACATTTAAAGTTAACTGCTTATATTATGACTGTGAGATTGTTAACAACTTTTTATTCAAAAGACCCTTTCTTTTTCTTGATTCCTCTTTCAACTGCTACATTAGTTTTATCAAGGGCAGTATGTTCTTTTAAGCCACTTTTTATTTTGTACAAATGATTTATAAACCTTATATATATATATTCCAGTTGAAATACAGTGAAACTTCAGTAACTGGACACACTGATAATCCAGGTAACTCAACATTTATTTTTCTTAGGGTTGGCACAATACTAACTTCAATAGCTGAAAACCTTTCTAACTACACACACACACACACATTTGCAAGAACCCCTATAAGTCAACATCCAATTGCTATTCTAGTTCAATTCATTCTTTCATATTGACCTTTTCTCAAAATTTTAGAAAAGCTCTTTTAGAGAATTCTATCTTTTATCCAGGGGAGTCAGCAACCACTCTGTTCTGTTAGTGCAATTGTGATAGGGTAGGATAAAAGGTACCCCATGGGAGACGTTTAGAGAAAGAAGGCACCATTACTTGTTTTCTAAACATGCCTGAGCAAGACTTGTTATCTTTAGCAGACCTGACTAACAAGAAGCTTTTATCTCTTTTCAACAAATATGTATTTATTCTTCACAAGATATTCAAATCTATTATTGATTTTATTATGTTTTTTTTTCAAAGAAAGAAAACAAAAAGAATAGAAAATTCATTTACTGGAATTAATTTTCATAATGTGAATGTTAAGCATTAATAAGATAAGTGATACAGACAAAAAAAATTTTAGGAATTAAAATTTTTGAACCCCAGTAAGTTGAGGAAAAATCGCAAGTTATGTCATTAAGCTGGGGAAAGGGAATCTCGACAAAAAAAAAGTCCATGCAAATAATAATGTTTTCCAGTTGTGATTAAAAAAATATCAAAATCCATTGAATACGAGAGGTGCATAAATACTAATTTATTTCTTCATTTGCTATGAGGGGAGGGGGAAAGGTAAATTTACTTTATTTAGAACATATTATTACTAAACAATCAGGCCATTGATTTTTAAGGGATGTTAAATGTAATTTCAAGAAGTTAAAAGGATGAATTTGTTGTATAGCAGTAAAACTATAATGGAAAAACAGTTCCACGATAGCAATTTTTCTCAAACGTAAGGGGGGGGGGGGGCGGATCCTGAAAGTACTAGAAACTGCATGATTATGAATTGGTGTTAAAAACTTTACTTTTGTTTTAAATTGTCTGGACTAAAATGCAGTAATCTGTATGCAGATATTGTTGTCTGCAACTTTTGAATTTCATGATATCTTATTTTCAGAATGTCTATATTTTAAACAATTTTTAACTATTTCAAATAAAAAAAAGCTTGAATATTAAATTAATATGTTTGAGTTCAATATTTAACACTTTATATTTAATTTTTTTAAATAATTGCTGGGAACTCTTGTTTCAAAGACATGGAAGAACTTTTCTCTATGATGCTTTCGTTGTTTCTAGGGGGGAGGGGACAGAATCCCTAAAAGACCCATAACTTTTTTCATAGGAAAAGTTAGGGCATATACTCATGATCATTTTTTCTTTAAATCTTGATTTTTAAAACTGACCCTGATTTTAAAAATTTAAAATTTTAACAATGGTTTTTTTGACCAAAAAAAAAAAAAAAAAACAAAATGTTTAACTTTCTGATTTTTTACAAATTTTTAGTATAAATTAAGATTATTATAATATTTTTTATAAAAATATTCAAAGTCTTAACATTTTTTATGAAAATTTTCAAAAAGGTAATATTATTAGTTGCTGAGAAACATTTTTTTCTTATTAACAACAGCTCAGTTAGTGTCTTTGAAAATGACAGAAAAAATGCAAAATCGAAAAATTTCACAAGTCTATAAAATCAAAATACATTGAGATTGAAACAAAAGAAACTAAGGGGTTGCTTTTAACCACAAAATAAGTATACCAAGTTTCATCAAAATCCGAGATGGTAGGTGTTAAAATCCCATTTTTGTGGTTGATTTGACATTTTAAACTATTTAAAATGAAATAAAAGTTTAAATATTTTTTTTTTACATTTGAGTTCCATATTCAACACACTGTATATTTGAATTTTTGTCATAATGATTGAGACAATTCTGTTTTTAAGAATATGGAAGAGATTGTATGATGTTTTATGCTTTTTTTTCCAGAATGTGGGGAAGAGGGGGGGGGGACAGAATCCCTTAAAGTTCCCTAATGTTTTTCATTGAATAAGCTAGAGTACATATTCATGATCATTTTTTAAAAATATTATGATTTTTAAAACTGACCTTCTTGGTGAAATTCAAATTTTTGCCAACACCTTTTTTTGAAAAAAAAAAAAAAATTCAAAATTTTCAATTTTCTAATTTTTTAAAAAAAAAGTTTGTGCAAACTAAGATTTTTAAGATATTTTTTATCAACATGTTCAAAGTCTATTTTGTGTAAAAATTTTCAAAAAGATTATAGCATTAGTTACCAAGAAATAATTTTTTTTCATAAACAACAACATCTCAGTTTGAGTGTCACGAAAATGAAAAAAAATGTAAAATTGTCAAATTTCAAAAGGCTATAAAATCAAAACCCATTGATACTGAAAGAAAAAAATAGGGGGTTGTTTGTAACCATAAAGGGGTGAAGTATACAAAGTTTGGTCAAATTCCGAGACGGTGGGTGTTAAAATCCCATTTTTGTGGTTGATTTGACGTGGAATGACCCCTTGTGCAAAAAGCTAAATGCCTTAAAAGTATCTTTTAAGCCAAGAGGATTACTCAAATTTGTTCTTTCTTCCTACTGAACCATGAAAGCAATATTTAAATATGGAGAAGCTATCTACTGGATAATTTTCAAATGATTTTACCCTTGGTAACAGACCTGACATTTCTTTAGGACAACATAAAATATTTAATAATCAATCAAAAAAATTTTAGTGAATTAAAACATATTTCATAGATGTATTCCAAATTATATTTTGAAACATACATAGGTTATTAAATGCGAGTTTATATTTCAGAAATAGATGAAATATTAAGATGGAAATTTCATTTTGTCATTTGGGACAGCCTGTTTTCTAGGATTGCTCCATGTTAAAAATTCATTTAAAAAAGCTTAAGAAATATTCCTATAATATTATATATCGTAACTCTTCACAGTATATATTCTTAGAAAAACACAGGACAACCCTATGAATTATTTAATTTCAAAACAAAAAATACTCTTTTGCCAGACATCAAAAATGCTTCAAATTTAAAATTCTCCCAAGTACAAAAATGTCTTTCACCTTAATTTCAAATGTTTCACACAACACATTAAGTATTTAGTGAAGATTATATATATATATATATATATATTATATATATATATATATATATATATATATATATATATATATCATCATATTTAAAAACAATCTTTTTTTTTTATTTTAGAAAGTGCTGCTTGACATTAAAGCAACAAACTGTGGAAATCTATTTAAAAAAAGAAATTCTATCTTTGAATAATGAACAAAACAAATTATTAACCTGAGTAATATTTGACGTCAAATGTTCTGTAAAAGTTAACATAACACTGAGTTTAATTTTTAACAAAAGAAGCATGGGTCCTTATAGTCTAGCTTATTCTAATGCGTAAATAGTCTGAATTCCATCCAATATGTAGGTGTTTTCAAAAAGTTGAGCCCCTGCGAGCTCCCATGTAAATTAAAATATACATGAATACAATTTGATATACATGAAATGAAATATCAGGAACTTTGAGTAGAGAGAGAAATACAGCAATTGACACTTGAATATTGCAATATCAATTAAGGGGGACAAAAATATGATAATTTGCTTTCAAATGTTAACATAATTAATGCAGGAAAAAAACCTGCTGTGAGCACAAAAAAGTCCCTCCCCCTCCCCAAAATAAGAAAAAAATACATTTAAAACTAATCTTGTATTTTCCTTACAAAGTTACAGTATTTTCTCATTTTTCAGAATAACAAGCATAATTTCAAATTAAAACTATTTTCTTCTTTAAAACAAATTGATTGCATAATTTAAGAAACTGGGATCTATTTTTCAAATTATTTTAACCACAACAATTATTAACACAAAACAATGCAAAATATTTTTGATCACAAAAATAAATAAAAAATGTTTGAAAAAACAATCTTGTCATATTCAACACCTATAGATAAAAACCTTCTGAAAGAATTATGTAATACACAAAGGTGATGCTTACCCAAGACGTGCGATTCCTCTTCAAATCTCAAATTTCGCATAATTTCAAAAAATATAATTACTCTAACTACAGCGAATAAACACTATTCTGCTGGTTAGATTTACGAGGCAGTGAAGATTCGTTTATAAGCTTTCAATAAAATCACCAAAAGCATTTCGCAAACCATTTACAAAAGCTATTTCACGCCTGCCACTTTGTTGGTGCAAAACCGGCTGCTTCTGTCAAAAATCAAACAAAACATGCACAGCAGCATTTCACATCCATACGCGAAGAACTAGCGCGAACGCACTTCAACTTTTTGCGGGACTTCGACATTGCCAGATGCAAGAAATAATATGCGCTTTAAATCAACTTTTTTCTGAGGCTAACTTAACATGATCTTAAAATAAATGTAACTGATTCGTATGATTTTGACATAATACCATTTGCATTCAACTGCACAATATCTTGAAGTGTTTTTTGACCATTCTGTTGTTTCTTTAAAGCAAAAAAAGGAAAACTACCCACTAAATAGTCTGTAGAGCACTTCACTATAACTGTGTAAACATGGGACTCTATTTACGTGACCAAAAGTTATTATTACGCAGACGAAATTCCGATTTTCTGGCGCTGTTAACATGTGTATATCGGCGGTTTCAAAACGTTTTCTATTTTAAAATGCGTCTTTTGGCAGCTTTTTATCAAACATGTAAATGAACGTTGAACAATTGATTTGAGCACGAACTATAAAATTTACTCTAAAAATATTTAATAAATAATTTATTCATTTTTGGTAAATAAAAAAAAAACTATTCAAAAAATGCTAAGAAATATTTATTTATTTATTTATTTACTAAATTTTAACTATGTAGGCGTCTATGGACTCATTATATGCTTGCATAGCTTTCGGGAAACGATTGTTGCATGGCAAAATAACAAAACGAAAGTGATGTAACCTCAAATAAATTGCTTAAAATTCATCAATAGTAAAAACGAAAATGTGATTTACTGACTATGATGTTTTTGATACAATGGCTATTAATTTAGAAAGCTCAAAGTCAAACGAATGTTACTTGATTGAACTTCCTCAATAAAAATAGCTCGTGAAATCACATTGAATAAAAATGCAATACTTTGTGCGGAAAAGTAAAAGGAAATATTACAACGTTTATTCGCACAAAATTGAAGAGCATACATGAGTTATGGGGTTGGGGTCCGACTCTTCCACCAACCTCATTACTACCATTTGAATTGAAATAAATGTTAGATAGCTAGAAAATATAAATATTATATAAAAATTGTAAATAAATGTTAAATAATAATCATAAATATAAATTATTATATTTTCAGTTACTATGCAATATTAAAGTCTCTTTTGCATATGAAGCACTACAAATTATTATAATAAATTCTTGATTGGTTTATGGTAAATTTTCGTAGTAGATAACTGTAAATAAAATAATAAGTTTCACACTTAAATTGACAAATGAAAATAGATCCGAAGTAAAATATTAATTTAAAAAACACCTTTAAAAGGCTTCAAAGGCTTTACATTTTGCTTTGAGTTTGAGTTTTTGAATTCCTTTCGTCTAACCTCATAAAATTTCAAATGCTCTTTATGAAATATAGTATTTTTACGCTTTTAGGTCTTTAAGTATCTCAATAAAGAGTTGAAACACACTTTGTTTTAATTGCATAAAATAAAAATCGGCTTGTGCAAGGAAACTTGCGTACTGTCCGTTCTCGAAAGCAAAGACTGCCACTCAGGACATATTTCATTTCAAAAAGGGGTGATAGGTTGAGGATATGCGCACTTTCCGCTCGCACTTGCTATGTCTGTCTTTTTCGACGCAAAATTGGAAGAACTGCTGAAATACGTTATTTTGCACCTTTTACTACCGGGTTTCCCTCCCTATTTTGATAAAATTAGATCAGACCTGACGCATGCGCAAATTGGCGCTAGGTCTCCCCTAAGGAAAACAAATAGTAGAAGAAATCACATCAGGGAAAATAAATGAATAAATAAACGAGAGAAAAACAATGTACGTATTTGTAAAATTAAAAACAAAAATAGTGGTGATATGCAAGGCTGCGCAGTCGAAACTAAAATAACCGACTCCGATTCCGGGATTTTCATAGCAAGGGCGCCCATATGCAAAATTGTAAGGTGTGTGTGGGGGAGGGGGGTCAAATATTTTCCCCATGGTTAAGCAGGATATTTTCCCCATGTAAACTGATTTCAGTGCAGATTAGAGTTATTAGAATTTGACGTTTTTAATAATTCATTCATTAACGCCTGTAGAAGAAATGTTTTTGCATTTTTGCAAAGAAAAATTACTAAAAGCAGGGAAGTTCTAAATTCTAGGGGGGGGGGGCTTGAGCCCCCTCTTGCCCCTCCCCATATGGGCGCCCTTGTTTCAGAGTCTTTGACTCCGACTCCTTTTTTCTAAAATCAGTCTGAGTCCGACTCCACAAGCACTGGTAGAGTGACGGATTCAATGGGAAAATGACCGACTCTGACTCTTGGAAATTTAAGTCTTAGACTCCCAACTGACTCCGCATCCCTGGTGATATGGACGAAATGCATAGACTGAAATCTTAAAACACTTCAAAACAGTTAACTGTATTGTAATTCTAACTTAAACAGTATTAAAATTTCCAAAATTTCGTTTTATAATTTTTTGCATTCCACAATAGAATAAATACTTTTGATTTAGAGGTTATGCGAAGGACCGAAACGCTTCGTTTGTAAAGACATTGAAAAGCAAACTTCAAAACTGTATTCTTTAGATCTTATCTAACAGAGGAGAAATAACACAAACGCTACTCACTGCTTTTATCAATATAACAAAGAAAATGTGACCGACATAGTATATGTTTCTAAATTTCATTGAAGAGCTGTGTTGCATGAAAACAGAAGCAAGGAAGTAAGAAAACAATGGTGATTTAATTTCTTTGTTATTGAAGATTCCTTATTTTGTTTGAAGCAGAAATTACACGATTTGTAAGTACGACCGTTATAGTTCATATCTGTCTGAAAAGTGAATATAATTGTGCTGTAATTTTACTTCATTACAAGAGAATTTAGAATGAGACAAATCAGAACTGAATTGAAAGCAGTTCATTTTGAACTTGATTCCAAAAAATTAAAAAAATAAAATCAGACCAATGTCTTTGACTTGCATCACATTTTCAACATAACATTTATTTTTAAACATTTCATTCCAATTGGGAAGATTAAATACATTTGAAAAAAGCAGTGGCACTGATGGCGGGGATATGATATAAGATTCGAATATAAGAGTTATTAAAATCAAAAAGTGAGTTTAAGTATGATACTTGGGGGAAGGCGTCTATACTACTAGATAAAAATATTTATTTCGATTTTGTATATTAGTCTATTTCATTTACTTAAAATGGTCAATAAAATCCCGAATGCACTGTTAGGTTTAGGTAATACATGTATTGGGGGTGGTGTGCAGCGTTCTACAGCTATCATTAAATCAAAGTTTATTTTTTCTTTGAGGTCGGCAATGAGGAAAACGACATTGTTATGAAGTTTGAGGAGTGCTATGAATTATGTGGAACGGTGTCAAAGATCCATTTTCCATGCTACTCAAAGGAGACTCCTGTATTCTTTTAATGGTGTCCTCTGCTTCTTTTTAGTAAAGCAAAATATAGTTGTTTTTTGTGTTAAAAAAATATTTTAAGAAGATTTACATATCGTTAACTGGGGAGATTTTTCGCAAACTTTGTTAAAAAAGAGTTACTATGCTTGAAGAATTTGGTAAAGCTGTCGCTAGAGCCGCCCAAAACATTTTATTGAGTCTTCTAAAATGTAATATTTGTTACACTATGATGTTAAGATACCCATCTATATCTAATCAGTTCAGATGCTTTTTTTTTTTTTTTGATAACTGCAAATGACTGAATTTGTGTGTGTTCGGAAAATCCCAGACAACTAAAAAAATGCCTTGACTTTTTTTTTTTTTTCAGAACAAGAAACATGTTATCGAAGGCATATTTCAGATGGCAGCCAAAAGGATCCTATCCCCTCCCAAAATAAATTTAAAACTACTCATTGTGAATAAGGATTTGATATTTTTAAACTTAAAATTGAAATTTTTTCATATTATTTGGCTTGGGGCCTTCCTAGAATAAACTTTTTTTCCCCAGCGCCAGGGCATCATAAACGCTTTACATCAACAGCCATGTTATACTGAAGTTGCCTATACAGTAATGTCTTGACTTACGCGAGGTATGCGTTCCAACACCCTTCGCGTAAGTTGAAATTTCACGCTGTGGGAAATGGTATGTATTTAATTTTTTTACAAACATATTCAAGTATTTTAGGCATTTGTAAACACATCACATAAATGACTGATATTTTACTATATTTCTGAAAAAGGTGAATTTTTCAGCAAAATACTGTTAGAATGGCAATATTAATGATTAATGGACGAGAGAGAGAGAGCAGAATTTTTTTTTTTTCGATCTTCAAAAACTTCAGAGGAAATAGTGCGCTAAGGAGCCGTTATATTTCATCAACTTTTATATTTAGAATGAAAAAAATTGCAGTAGTACCTCCTTTAAAGGACACCTTTGAATAAGGGACACCTCTATTTAAGGGACACTTTTTCTGGTCCCAGTCCCTTTGAATAGGAGCCTTTATACATTTGCCTCCCGTTAAGGGACACTCTATTTAAAGGACAGTCACCGAGAAAAAATTACAAAAAAAAAAAAAAAAAAACATATTAATGCCTTAGAAATATCGAATTTATATAGGTATTCAAGGTTCCCTTTTCGTCCAAAAACTAACTGGTAAAAGTTTATGTTGACATAGACAGGCAAATAAACAAATAAGTATTCTTAAATTTTTGCTGAAGCCTGCATTCACGCTTCTCCTATTCACCATTTTTTTTTTTTCAAATGGGCTAAAGCCCCAACAGATGGTGTGCCACCCATGACAAGCTTTGTATACAAAACTTGAAATATGATCACTGTTTTCCGCATTGTAAATTACATGACATCAAACAAATCCATGTAACACATTAGTTCAAAATTTTAAATGATGAAAATCAGTTACAAAACTTTGGTACTAAAAAATTTTTGCTACAATTTCACTAATTTTTTTCCAGTTTGAATAATTCTAAATTTTATTTAGTATGTGTATTAAGAAACATTTTCAATAATTACTCTTAAATGTTATTAATTTAAGTTTATTACGGAGTTATACTGAGTTAATATGCTGCATGCATTATTTCATATACCTCCGAACAAGGGACACCTCTATTTAAGGGACAAATTCTCCGGTCCCCTTTGTGTCCCTTATAGAGAAGTTCTATGAAAATACGAAATGGTTATTCATATACACAAACAAAGCTTGGACTTCCGCTGCCAGTGATGCAAAGGGATGAAAGTCCTGAAACCAACAATTAGTAGCCAATAATGTAACTGATACTTACACACCGCAATTTTCTTCCGAAAGTTTTCGTGTTGTCGGCGAAAAATTCGCGTTAGCTCTATAATTCTTTTCTCGTAGAAAACTCGCGTTGTAGCCATTCTGCTTAAGTCGAATTGCGATGTAGCGTGTGTCCACTGTAAACTCTGAGAAATGATTAGTCTGGCGACTAAATTTTTTTCCTGGCTTCTAAAAAGTTACATTTTTATCTGTCTCTGGTTGAAACTTCTTATTTTACAGCGTTCTATAATAAATAAAAGTAAACTAAGGGCTCAAGTTTTACTATTGAAGCATGTAATGGTAATAGTGAAATTGTTTTTTGTTTTCTTTTTTTTTAGACGTAAATTTATATGAAAGAGGGGAAGTGCAAAATCGACTAGTGATTTGTAAAAAAATATGGGTCGCTTTGTCCACCTATGACTAGTTTGTAGATTTATACTGCTGTGGAAACGTAAAGTGCAGTGTCTGCAGAGATGAGTTTTTGAGATTATTTTGAAGGGCGCTTTGGATCCCATACTAACCATCAAGTGAACGTAATGACACAGAGGGTTCAATTCGTAGATGAAGAACAAATAACAGGATAAAGATGCTATTATAAGTAAAGATTACAGCTATGATTTAACGATTAAGCAAGCTTTAATCGTTTAGCAAGAATCAGCTATATAGGTATTAGATAAGTAAGCTAGAATAATTAATTCGATTTCAAAACACAAGTTTTGATCAAAATAGCCGGGGGTGCCCCCCCCAGAGCAAGGGTGCACCCCTTAAATATCGCTAAGACCCCCCAAAGAGAAAAATGCCGCTCAAAACACCCCCCCTAATTTTAATGGCGCAGTCTGCGCCATGCATCCTCTCCCCCCTGGTGGGCACCCCTGAAATAGCACTTTTACGTAATTTTGAAGTCACAGAATTTATTCGGAACGTAATCGTTTTTTTTTTTTTTTTTTGAATCAAAATTTCTTTCTGAGAAAAAGGGGACGAATAATGAAGCACTCATTATTTACCCACAGTCTATCATTATATTTTAACTTATAGCTCCAACTCATGTTTTCGAATTTTACAATAATGCATGCCATTTTAAAGAAATGCTTTTTAACCTCAAAGATTGAAAAAAAAAAATAAATAAATAAATAAATAAAAAACTATAATGCTATGAGAAAATAACAATACTGATACATTAATTAATATATGTAAATAAATATACATATGGTAAATACTATTTAAACTGATCTTTGGTGAGTCATTCAACAACTAACCCTAGAACAGTAATTGAGCCATGAACAACATACAAAATGAAATAAAATAATCAGGGGAGCCCCGAACTAAAATTTTTGGGAGGGGGAAAATTCTTAAATGAAAATGAAGTTCCCGTTTTACGGAATGATAAAATACGAGCATGCTCGTTTGTCATACCAAGGTTTCACTCGATGCGTGTCTTATCAGGCTCAGTCATTTCTCAAAAGATCAAAGGCGCCGACTTGCCCGCAAGAGTGCGCTATAGTATAACCGGGCGATCATTTGTTTACATTAGTTAACGTATTATTTCTGCTGTTAAAAGATAGGTTTTTTTTCTATCTTTAACGTACAATTTCATTGACATGGGTTAACCGATGAGTAGAACAGGGCGAATTGATGCCGGAACGGCGTATCAGTTCTATTTTTCAGGGGATTTTTTTTTTCTTTTCACGTAAAGCTAGTCCCAACTCAATATTCAACTATTTCTCATTGGCTTTCGCTTCTGGCAAAATATACGGATTCATCCCTGAAGCTTATGTCTTATTTTAAATTAAATTAAATAAATACTATTTGCATTATTTTGGGATTACGCAGGGCCTGATTACCGCATAGGCATCCTAGGCCTGGGCCTGAGGCCCCCTCTTCCTTAGGGGCCCAAATGTTTTTAAAAACTTATGAATAGCAATGAAAAATCATGTATTTTTGTGAAAATAATCAAATTCCTCTTTTGGATAAATGTTAAACATTATTTTAACATTATTTCGCTTTGACTGAAAATGATGAATACAAGGGTGCCTTCAAAGCATTGTGAGCCTTGGGCCTCACGTTTAGTTAGTCGGGCCCTGGGATTACATCTAACTTTTTGAGACATATAAGGTGAGTTGATATCGAGAACGGTTTAAACATTACTCTTCCAGGAAGGAATCCTTGCTGTTTATAAATTATATTGTATTTTACTGCATATTTAAAAGAGGTATTTAATGGCACAATCGCCAAGATTTTGACAATAATCATTTTATTTCACAATATCGGTATGAATGTATTACATATTTTCTCTTTGGATATTATTTCGTTACAGGCAAGTCACTTGACTTGGTGAGTTTTCTCTCTACCTTGGCGAAAACTGAAAAAAATTACACTTACATCATCGACGGCGAAAATTAAAAAGTAAAGATTGCATCGTCATAACCATGTTATGATTGCTCCTTTTTCTAATTTTAAAAATTTACACACCTTCAATTTCTATTTATGACTCAGATAACTTATTCAGCTGATTATGTCACATAGTGATGGAGAACTTAAATTGATTCGGCGAAATGTTTTAACGAGATTTCTGATGTTATTTTAAAAGCTCGTTTTTTATTTGGCGAATTATTTTACTTCGTTTTGATTAAAAATCCAAGAAAAAGGCAAAATAGCATATTGTTTCGACAAATAAATAAATTAGATCATCGAAAAGCATTCAAAGTTTTATTACATAATCCTCCCATTAAATGAAACGAGACACGAAACGACATTAAAAGTAACGACATTTCAGTAAAATGTAAAATAATCCGTTAAACAAACTATGTTTGACAATTAAAAAAAAAAAGCTTCATTTTATTGAAACCAAAAAAAAAAAAAAAAAAACAAATATGGGACAACAAATAAAATGAAAAGTAATCGCCCAGATTTGAAATGCATCGTTACGCACATAATGTAATCTTTTGGCGTCAGAAAATTTAACAAAAATTTGGTTACATATTTCTTGCCATTTAATACTCACATTAAAACCAAGGGGTAATTATTCGGCCCGAACATGGCGAAAACTTTTTCCATTGCTAAAATTACTGCCGCAAATGTTTATTCTCCTAACATTTCAATGGAACTTTTGTTGTTTTTAAATTAATTGATATATTTATTTGGCGAATTATTTTACACTTTAATTGATCTTCGACTAGATTACCGTAACGTGGGTGCTTTTTAATACTGTTTAATTTAGAAAATTATGTAATTTGGCAAAATTTTTTAAAACGCGACAAATGTTTCACGTATGCTAATTTTTTCAATAATTTTTACTATAATGATGCTTTTTTTCTAAATGCTGGAAAATAGGTATATGTAAAAATCTTTAAATAAAAAGCTGCCATCTTTTCATTTTTTGAAATTTTTATCGGCAAGTTTTTCCTGGTCAACTCATTGTTGTTTTAATGTTCTTGTTCTTTAACATACAACGTTCTCCTTAAAGACATAAATTGTAATGCATAATGATCGATCTAACGATCAGTTTCATGGATAAAATTTTATTTGATATGTTTTCTACACATTTTTGTCTTAAAATAATTGTATATCTGTGCATTTTTGGTGCATTTTGTTAGTTCTTATTGTGAAGAAATAAAAATATCAAATTGAGTTATTCACCAGTTTTAGAATATGTCTTTAAAAAATAACTGATATTAAGATCAACTTTAAAGTAAAAAAAAAATACTGTAAGCTTTTTGAATGTTTCCATAAATATATTTATTAGTTGTGCTTGAGGAAGCATATGTAACTAATTCTTGCATAATAAAACTAAAAAAATATTTTTGGCCAATTCAATTTATTGAGCATAGTTCATATGTTTAAAAATCAGTATGGATTCGTGCGTAAGATGTTATGTTTGATTTTATGATATTGTGCATAATATCATTCATGAGAAGATTTTCAATGAACTTTTTTATAAATTTAAAACAGAAATTATCCCCCCCCCCAAAAAAAACAGCATAACCAAAACATTTTACTCACATACGTTTTCAAATGGAAAACTTCTTTTTCGTTCGTTTGAAATTGTTATTTAATGTATAAATTAAAATAAATAAGACAGGATTAATATTCAATATTACTAACTCATATTTATATTTATTGAAGCTTTGTAGTTACATCACTCAAATAATTTTGAAAATGCTTCATGCGAAAAATGGAATAGTTTGTCACAAAAAATTTTTCATTAACAGAATTTTATATTGATTTAATTAGTACTAGATAAACACCTTCCTCAGCTTATTATACTCATGTGATTTTGTTTTGAAACTTAATATTTCTTGAAAACAAAGTTACATATTTTTTCACTTTTAACCTGAAATAGCTTTTCAAACATTTTTCTTGAAGAAGAAAAAAATCCGCTTCAAAATTAAATCAAACAGTTTTGAACTCAATTTTGAATATTCACTTTAAAAATAAACTTATCTGATGTTTATATTGTTAAAGTTGCCTTAAAATCAAATAGATGTCGCTGGAGTCTGACCAGGTTTTTTTGTTTGATTGATTGGTTTCATACTACAACTTTTATTGAAATGACTGAGCCTGATAAGACGAGTATCAAGTGAAGCCTTGGTCATACATACATAACATATAATGAGGAGGAACATTAAGCATTATTATAAAACAATGAAAAAATTTTTAAAAAAGAATCTCAATGTTTCAATATTATTACCAAATTTGCCGAATCGTCAGCAATAATAATAATATATATTTTTTTAATTTGCGTTTTTGAGTCAAAGAAATTTTGTTTCTTCTATTGAATGGGGGGGGGGGGGGGGCAAATTTCATATCTGCCTAGGGTGTGTGGGCGTGGGGGTAAGTTCGGCTCTGTGCTTAATCTATTTAATTTGTAAATGTTCGAGGGTTTTCCACGAAAATTTTTCTTTAAAAACACTATTTTCAACTATCTTTAGTTTTGTTGGCGGGCAGGGTAGTTTGTAGGTTCTTCTCTGGAAGTTTTTCGAAATCGTGGGTTTAAAAACGCGATTGTTGACCATCTTTGGTGATGTGAACGGAAGGGATGGGTTTCAAGAACTTTCACCAGTCACTTTTCGGTATTAGAACTCCAAAAACAAATTTAGAAGGTCTTTAGTTATACTAAGGAAGGGAAAAAGGAAGTTCAGAGGCTTTCCCCATAAAAATTTTCGAAATTCAAGTCCTAAACACATACTTGTAGGCCACTTTTGATGATATTAGGAGATGGCATGGGGTTTTAGAACTTCTTCCCAGAAATATTCCTCTATAAATTTTTTTTTGCTTCGGTGACGTTTATGAAAAGTCTCTAAAGTGTTCTTCCTTGTGATTGCTTAACTGGGAGAACGTTTGAGTACTGTACCTAGCTAGTAAAACAGTAGAATGCTTTTTGTTTTTCTTTAAAGACAGCTATTAGGTTTTATTTAACCCCTGAAATCTTGCTACCACACTTTTGGTTCTTTTTTTTTCGGTGTTATATATTATATATTAGCACATGAATTCATCAAATTCAATTCGTAATCCGTCACTTTATCGCTCTGAAAAATTCTGTAGTGATAAGACACTGGCCTCGGACGCCTAAACCCGCTCTCCGTCGGCGAATTTTTAAGATGCAGAAAATGTTAGCGCCCATGTCAGATGAGTATGCAAAATTGAAATTTGTGTGCGTTGTATAGGAAAAAGCTATGGTATTCAAAACTACATATTTTAGAGGAAACTCTACAATAAATTATTTCATGAGTCCATTTTCCATGAGTTTCAACTTTTCTTCTATTTAAAACATGTTTCGGTGATACATGCATTTTTCTCCATACTTTCTTAGGTGAGATTTTCATTGGTATTATGATTTAAAAAAAGAAAAGAAAATAAATGTGTTGGCGGCCTCTAGAGAGCTGTCATGTTTATTGATCTATTTTTTTAAAATTGAGCCTTGTAGTAAATTTCTATAATGAACTGATTTTTTTTGGCTAAAAATATTTGAAACATCATTCTGGCAACCACTAGTAAATAATATTAGGAATACTGATTTGCGGATACTACTAATTTTTTTAAAGATTGTATTTTCTTTTTAAAATCTTCAAAAAACTTTTTTTTTTGAATTAAAAAAAATCTTTTTTTTTCTTTTGAATTTTTTTAACACTACTGCATAGGTTTTCTTATTTATTCTTATTTTTTATCTTTCTAAAATGAAGTTGACTTCTTCTTTTCTGAAAAGAGTGTCCATCCATGTCGATGACTCTGTTCCTTGCTACCTTTCTTTTGAAGCTAAACTCATAGGATTCCCCCCAAAATTTTTACAACGTCGATTAAAATACTACAGGACTGAAATGGAGTTAAACAATTTGCCTGATTTAAAACGAATAAAAATATTTTCACATGTAAAAGTATACAAAGTTTTTTTTTTTTTTTTTTTACAGTTCAACTTGTTTCTAAATTAGATATTTTTCATTCTTACCTCAAATACCACATTAGCTGACCAACATTAAAAACAAAAGGAAAAATAAAAGAAAGAATGAGAGGGGGTGGGGGATAGTAGGGTAACTCATATATCGTGTGTTAGAAGTTACATTTGTGACTTTTCAAAATCCTCAATGAATTTTTCGTTTGGAGAAATTTTTAGTTTGGATGAGAGTACAGTAATAGCCGAAAAAACTACACTTTTTTTTTCTAGCGAACTGCAACTGAAGCTTCCTTTTTTTAAATGTAGCTACTACCAAACTACTTTTGAAATGTATCTCTACTTCGCTACTTTTAAAACGTTAAATAAATAAAAAGCGTACACACACACACACCGTTGGAGGGTTGACAGAAACATTCTAAAAGTTGTTTAGATCAATAAAGTAGAGTTCATTTAAACGTGGAATGTTACTAAGAATTATATATTTTTTTCGTTTTTTTTTTCTTCGAGCCAATTTTTCATTCAAACCAAGTTTTACGATTTTACGAATATTCGCTGAACAGAAAGGATAAAAAAGTTGAAAGAATTCAACCTTTACATTTTTAATCCTTTCTTACCGAATATTTATTTCAAGAAGTTCAACTAGAGTACTTAAAAATTACAGTAGAAGCAGTCATAATTTGATTTAAATTTTACATTGACATACATATACACTGATGTGCAAAAATTAAGGACGATGCCGAAAAATTAGCATATCAGCTGAACGAAGAGGCAGAGCGGACAGAAAGACCAATCAGGAGATTAAGTAAGGTGATGTACGGTAGCACATGCGCAGATATGCAGGCAGACGTAATGGAGGAGTGTCTGAGTAGCATAAAGCATGTTGTCGGTGTAAGATCAGTATTTCTGGCAAAGAGATTGCACGCCGTATAGCAGTTAAAATCACACCGAGTTGCTGCCTCAGCGAGAAATGGCGAATAATCAATCTGTTAGACGACATCTGGATGCTTTTACCCGAGGTCGAATCATTGAGAATTTGGAGGAAGGATGCAGTGTGACAAGTGTGGCTGCAGAGTTCGGAATTGCTCACAGCATCGTTTCACGAGTTCGGAGACAATTTCAAACTACAGGAACAGCTATCCGGGGATTCAGTAGTGGTCGTCCACGAGGAACCACACCCGCAGATGACCGGTATATTGTCTTACAGGCCAGAAGAAACAGGCGGCAGACAGCGGGAGAAATCGCTAGACACACGACACAGGCGACTGGACGACCGATATCGCGTTTTACCGTGGCCAGAAGACTGCACGGTGGTGGTCTGTTTGCACGACGCCCTATACGGTATGTACCTCTAACGCCTGCCCATCGGAGGAGGCGTTCTGTGTGGTGCCGGGAACACCGGAATTGGAGAGACAATGAATGGGGACGAGTACTCTTTACAGATGAGAGCAGATTCAGTCTGAGTAGCGATTCTCATCGAATACTCATCTGGAGAGAGCGGCGAAGCCGCAATCATCCCTCGAACATCATTGAAAGGGACAGGTATGGAGGTCGCGGTGTTCTCGTTTGGGGAGGCATCATGCTTGGTAGTCGTACAGACCTTCACATCTTCGACGCAGGTTCAGTCAACGGGACCCGTTATTGTAACGAGATTCTTCTTCCATATGTGCGTCTTTTTAGAGGCGCTATGGGTCCGCAGTTCCTTTTCATGGACGACAATGCACCATGTCATCGCACAGTAGCTGCCGAACAGCTCTTAGAGAGTGAGGATATTGAACGTATGGATTGGCCGGCACGATCTCCGGATCTCAATCCCATCGAGCATGTATGGGATTTTCTAGTCAGACGCTTGGCAGCTCGTACCTTACCACCAGTAACGATTCGGGAGCTTCGATTGGCGCTGCAAGACGAATGGGCAGCAATGCCTCAAAAACTCATTGACACCCTCATTCTCAGCATGGGCAGACGCTGTGAAACCTGCCTAGCAGTCGGGGGAGATCATATCCCCTACTAAAGACCGGATGTTTCTTGCTGGACACCCATCACAGGGATGTTTCGGCCTTCAGTCGCATTGCGCTCCATGCTACTTTTTCAATAAAGCTTCTTTTTATCCCTCTGATTTCTCGTTTAGTAAGTGTTGCTTACATTACACATGTCCTTACGTATTGGGGATCTTACGGTATTAAATGTGTTGATTTGGAAAGCTTTTGTACAAAGTTATATTGAAAAAACCGTCTCCTTAATTTTTGCACACCAGTGTACATAAAATTGATTAGATGATGAAAACTATATTTTAAACAGAAGAGAAAATATTTAATTTTCATTATGGGAATTATTTTATAAGAATTTATATTGTGTAGGACCTTATTAATTAGTTTTCAGCTTCAAGCGTGGGGTCTGGACCTGGACAACATCCCCTTTCCTAAGCCACTAATAAAATGAAAGAAAAACGCTTTTCCAATCCTACAAAATAATCTCAAATGTTTACATTTATTAATTGACTCTTATTATGTTAATGTATCAAAACTCAATCACTAGAAGTAAATAATAAATAAATAAATAATAAAGAAATATGAAAAATATTCCTAGGTACTTGTATTCGCAATCCGAAATGATACCAAAAGTTGTGTAAACTTAACGGGCAAAGTTTGCCCGAAACGGAAAATTTTCCTTTTTCATACTTTTCTTTAACACTGATATTCAGAGCCTGAATTACCTATAGGCCCATGAAGGCCGGCTTAGGAGCCCCCAAGCTCAAGGGTCCCCCAAAAATGACAGACGATAGAGAAATTTGTACTAAAATATGGCTTTAACTTGTTTGTTACGGTGTTTAACATCAATAGCAATTTCTAAAGTGTAGCAGGGAGGCTTTTAACATTAAGACAGCTATCTTTTGCTATGTGTACCCTAGCCTGTATTACATGCAATTAGAAAATAGGTGTGCGGTTGCAACTTTACTGCACTTTTGTCGAATGTACTGTTCAGGCGCCTGCTGGTGCGCCTGACTCGCTGTCTTAAAATTTCTAAATAGAGTCATGCTGATATTTAATGTAAGCCGGCCAGGTCAATATCCTTCCAGTCAATATCTATAAAATTTGCTTCATATTGTTACTCATATTTGAAAAAAAAAATGTACAGGGGATGTGGTCTCTTGGATTCTCTAACGCAGATGGACAGTGATATAAAGTAAATTTACATTTTTTTTAGCAGAATAACCATATAAGAAAAGGCAGTACACTGTTAAAACCGAAGGAGCCAGATAGGTGCGATTTTCCGCCTTAGGGTGCCAAGACGCAGCCATAGAGAGTCACAGAGGCTAGGAAATATTGTTCCGATATCTTTTAGCACCTCAGTGGATGAAAGAAGGTAATGAAGGGCCATCAGCCCTCGCAGTAGCCAATAGCGGCTCTTTTCCTCCGCAAAGGTGCCTCGCTCGCACATGCGCTGTGCACTCCGGGATAAGTTCAGTTCAGCCACTTTAATGGCGGACGACGATGCTGCAACGTAGTTGTTGGTACGTTAAATTTTCACATTGAATTGACTAAACTGGATTAACATTCAACATTTCTGGGACATACCTTCAAAACCTTGCGTAAGTACAGTCATTTAATCATGGTATAACATTTAAGGCTTTCCAACAGGCTTTTAGTGTTTTCAGAGTCGAGTTTCAACAAAGTAAACTGAGTACTACTTCTTGTTTATAGTTAACCGTTTTAACATAGTGATGTATGGCTTTTTCTATCATGTCTACTAATATATGCTGTTACTTGCTTGCCGCGTCAGCGGTCTCGCGAATTTTCCCCAAAATGTTTATTGTTAGCAATACGAAATAATTAATAAGTATCCGTTATGAAAATTTAACGATGTAACTTAACTGCTACAGCAGATACACTAATTGTCTTTATCTTCTCAATAAAATAGTTGCGTAGACGTACCAAAGGAAAAAAAAAAGACGCTTGGAAAAGAAATCTCTCTGTGTGTTTCATGCCATGACTCATTACGTAAAAATATTTCGTTGGTGTTATTTCAAAAAAAAAAAAAAAAAAAAAAAAAAAAAACGAATGCATTGTCTAGACGCGTTTATTATTATTTTTTTTTCTGATTTCTGTTTCCAATGCTTTTTTATTATGTGGGCTGCCAAAAATTTGTTTTGATTTTAATGTCAAAAAAGTTCCTATTTAAAAAAGAAAAAAAGTGCTTTTTTAGATTACTTATGTTCAAATAGAGATATTCAAATGTCGAACCATATATGTATACGTATCAATATGTTACTCTTGATTAAAATATTTTGAACGTTTATAAAACGCCTGCAATTTATGAAACGATTTGATTTCTCCGTGATTGTAATATAACTGAAAAATTTTGAATTTGTCCGTAAATTATCCATAGATGCCTACATTCTTAATTTTTGGTATTATGCTGTAGTAAATGTCAATATCCATTTAAAACTACAGAGCAATCCAAGGGTTTTTATGAGAGTTAGAACTCGGATAGAGGAATTGAAGTCATGTACGCTTCTAAATTATGTTGGAAAGTCTGAAATGTGATCAAATGCCTTAAATGACAAATTTTAATCCAAAATCAATTCAATGTGAAAAACGTACCAAGACTTTGTATATCATAAACACAAACAATAAACACAATAATATTCAAAAATGCACACAATACGGGGGAGGGGGGGGAGAGGATCTACTGTAGAAATCAGTTAAGGGTGCCATTTATCTCTCTGAAGGTTCCTTCTTTTCACCGCCGCTGTCTGTCTTTTAAAAGGTGCCCGTTTTTCACCCTAATAAGAGGTGCGATTTCGGCTCCGTATTGGGTGTCGCTGGTGAACAAGCGTTTCACCCCTGAAAGGTGCCAAACGCAACCTGTAGTTTTAACAGTGTAGCTACTTTTTGATTGAAGATCAATGTAATAATAAGCTGATAATTATATCGTTTTCCCCCTTTCCCTTTCTTTTTTTTTCGAACTTGTGTCAACTAATTTCTAAGTTTTTATGGGAAAAATTATTGAGGGGGACTGTCCCCTTTTCCGAATTATTGTGTGTGTGTGGAGAGGTGGGCGGGGGACGCGTCCCCGAAGCCCCAGACAGTGACGCTCATGCTTTATTACGGCACACATTGCTTGGTTCAGTATAGCCATGCGACCGAAACTTAGCAAATATAATCGATATATATTAGTAGGAATAAATACTTAAAATTTGAAAAGAATGGAAAAAAAAAACCCCCCATAAATAGAGAAAAAACTACCGACAGGATGCATACTTTAAAAATATTGAGGTTTATCAGAACCTCTTGCACACCTTTTCTACCTTTAGTCAAGGTAATCTTTTCACATGAAAGATGTATTTCTATGTTGAAAAATATCAATACGAGCGTCTTAACAACAATTAAGATTAATGAAAATTAGAATATTTTAAACGTTATAATTTTTTTAAATATCTTCAACAGTCTAATTACCAATTCTTTGGCAAAACCCAATGAATCACTACTAGTGCCAGTGCAGAAGAATAATCGCGTGATGTTTAACCTTTTTACTGAAATAAGAAAAAAAAATCGACATCAAGGCCGTAGTGTATTCAGAGGAAGAAATTGACTGACTTGAACTGATTTGATTAATTAATTTTAACTCAAGAGGTTTTTAACTACGTTATCACTCAGCGAGAATATTTCTCTCGCACAAAAGGAAAAGGAAATATATGAGGATGTCAAATGCTAAACAAAGATTCTTAACAAAGGCGGTATCCTAAGTACAGACGTTAAATGTCGTAGAAAATCATGTCGTTTTAGATACATTCAGCTAAAAACTGTTCGAGGGATATAATGATGTCATGCTTAGAGGCGGGAGGGGGGGGGGAGGAGTTTGTGAAATAATAACAGTTTATGAGAAACAGGAGGGAGCGGGTATAACAAGAAGTGAAACATTGCACTTTCTTTTAATCTTAATATGCTAATGAAAATCAGCGTGACACGTGACAAGAGGAGGGAGTACAAAGGGGAGAGTGGGTAACAAGAGGTGGTGTACCATCCCACGTTTTTATAACAATATGCTAATGAAAAACAGTGAGACATGTGACAAGGAGAGGGGTTAGGCTGAAGTGAAGTGTGACATTCTGTGATAAAGGAGGGGAGGGGTCAAATTTGTTGAAAAATAGCTTGACATCATTAATGGACAGCCTCTTATGCAGCAGAAATATAAACCAAGGAAACTTTACAGTAAACAAACGATTCCGTTTGTCACTAGACTGGGACAGAAGCATAATGTTATAGTGATCGCTGCATAAAACAGTATAGATAATGTTTTTAAAATAAAGTAAAAAGTTAAACTTACAATTCAGTGATCTCTAATTTAACGCTGGTAGCGAATATAGCAAGTTTGACAATGTTTTTTTTTTTTTTTTTTGAAAATTTCAGCTAAAGAATTTAAAAGGATCTATTTAGTTTAAAACTGTAGTTACGACACAGCAAGTACTGAAATTTCTTTACAGACTTTGAAATTTATGCCAGTTTGGAGATGTTGTTGAAAATTTTAACTTACAGTGATAATAACACACTAATTAAAATACTGTAGTATTACTTTGTTGCATTTAAAGGGAATTTATGTGTTGAGAAAATTTAGTTCTGTTGAAAAGAACACGTAAAAGAAATAAAAAATGAAATGTGTGTGTTTTGTATAGCCTTTAGCATAATTGAATCGATTATTACAGAGAGGGCGTAGGTCCCATATTTTGCAAAATTGAGTTAGCTGTGGTTTCACCATATTTTTATGTAGAAATATCGACTAGTGTAAACGGGAAGTGAATTCTTGACAACAAAGCACTTTATTCAGGGGCCACAACTTTCGTTTAGTGCAGAAAGGGCACAAGTCTCGGACTTATGCCTTTTTTGTTCTCAACGCGAATGAAGGAATTAGTAAGACGCATATGGCATGATCATAGAAAAGCTAGATTTTTTGGTATAATGAAGTAAAAACAAATAACACCTTTACCCAAGCATTATTACGGTAGCGGCCGGGCCATTATTTAGGGGAGTCGGGGCGGGGGGGATTGCCCTTTGGTCCCGATTTTGAAAAGTTAATCCTTTTTCATATAAGTGGGCGTGTTTTTTTATTGCTTTCCGATTTTGGAAAAACGATTCTATGGGATGACAAATGTTTTCAATTATCAACTTCATAATGTTTAATTATTTGATAAAACACCAAGGGACGGTTTAGGCAAGTTATTTTATAGATGGTTTTCAAGAGCATACTTTCGTGCTTGGAAAGAAGCGCTTGTCAGCTGAACCACCTCGCCAATATTGAGTAGAAAGGAAAAACTTTCATAATGTTGGAGTAAACAACCAATATCAAGATGATTATTTAGTGCAATTTTGGTTAATATGTACATTGAACTTTGTCCATAAAACTAGACAAGCGAAGGATAGAAATAGATTTCAATGTAGTATGTATTTGAAGAATATGAACAGTTTTATAGACATGGGGGGGGGGACTTATTCTTTTTTTTTCAGTTTGTTAGTATATATATATATATATATATACAGTGAAACCCCTCTATTACGGACACTAACGGGACAAACTTTTTTGTCCGTAAGAGAGGGGTGTCCGCTTTACAGAGGTTTTTTTAATTTAATTAACTTTAGTTATTTGTTTATGTTTTTTGAAATCTTAAATGAAATATGTGTGAATTCTACTCTTTCATATGCATAGATTTTTTTTAATTTACTAGTTTTTACCAACATATACATAATAAACAATTATTTTATCAGGTTAAATTCAAATATTACAGTTTTGCACACTCAAAGAGATTTAAATAACAGGTTCGCATAAAAATTACATACCTAATTTGTACTTTTAAAAAATTGTTCGATTGATGTCTGTTGATATGTTTTGATCGATGAAAGTCTTTCATTTTCGAAATGTATCTTAAGTTCTTGTACCAAGTCTAGTCCTTTAGGATCGTTGTGTTTAATTGAAAATTCCCTGAGTCCATCTAATACGCTTAAAGCTTCGTTAACATTTTTAATTGTTTTAACGTCTTCTTTTACGGACAGTTCATCTTCATCGTCATCCTCAACTGTATGATCTTCGTTAATTTCGCGCACTATGCTTGCAATTTCTGTTTCGCTTTCTTCAGTGAAAACTTGGTCGTCGATGGGAGCATAGTCTTCAGCGGTCACATTTGTGAACCCTACTTGTTGCATTAACGACTGCAAATCGGATCCATCATTGTCACAATCAACTTCGTTGTCAATTTCCTCTGTGGCAGATCCTTTTTTGAATCCAACGCGATTAAAGCAACTTACTATTGTTTCTTTTTTAACTTCCTTCCATGCGTGCTTAACCCAGCTGATTGCATCCAACACATCAATTGTTTTGGACAATTCGCTACTTGTTTTAGTTTCTTCCATTTTATTGATTAAATGCTTCATAACTAGTTGTCTGTATTGAATTTTAAATGCTTGAATTATCCCAGCATCCATTGGTTGGCATTTCGATGTTGTGTTTGCTGGCAAGAAGACTATTTCTATATTTTTCAAGTGAAAGTCTTTGGGATGGGAGGGCGCGTTGTCCATAAAAATAACAATATGCCTTTTTTCTCTCCCCAACTTCTTATCAAAAGTTACAAGCCAATCAGATATGACACTGGTTGTCATCCACGCTCTTCTATTTGAATACCAGTCTACAGGTAATTTTTTTATATCCAGTCCTTTAAAACACCGAGGTCTGGCTGCTTTTCCGATGACAACTGGTTTTAATTTTGTACCATCCATGCTGGCACCCAACAAAACTGTTAAACGTTCTTTGGAGATTTTGCCACCAGAGCAGTTTTCTTTCCGTAAAGTTAAGGTTTTATCTGGCAGAGCTCTATAAAACAAACCGGTCTCATCAATGTTATAAATGTCACATGGCTCGTAATTTTTAATCAAACTAGGCACTTTCTCAAACCATTTCTCGCAAACGTCAGCATCCACATCCATGGATTCACCACATATTTTTTTAAAAACGATATCATGTCTCGTTCGAAAACGATCTAACCATCCATTGGAAGCTTTGAAATTTTCTATACCCATTTCAGTAGCTGCTTCTTCCGCCTTTTCTTGTAAAATAGGGCCAGAAATCGGAATATTTTTGCTTCTTGCGGACACAAACCATTTAAACACAATTTCATCCACTGCAAGGGCATTACTTTTAGGAAAATCTTTTTTCTTCTCTTGGTTTCCATTTATGAACCATTCTTTCTTAAACTTCTCTTTTCCTTTTAATATACAGCAAATTTGTGTGCGTCCCACACCAAACTTTTCAGCAATGTTCCGTATTCTAATTTTATTTTTTTCTGCGAAATCTATAACTTCAATTTTTTCTTTAAGAGAAAGAGTACGACGCTGACGATGAGTATTCAGAGCCATTACAATGAGAACGATGAAACAACTGAATGCTTTTACCCTTAAGTTTACTTTATGATATTGCATTGGCTTTACTTTTACTCTCTATAAAATATTTTTGTTAGATGGCGCGTCAACTCGGCTCCACTTAGACACAACACGCCTGCATGTTAGTCATCTGAAAAGGAACAAGGCAACGGGGGAGGGTGGGGGTATACAGACAGAAACTTGCAGAATAATCATTTTCTCTTTTCTTTTCTTTTATTTTTGACGATTTGATGATGTTTTTTGGAATGAAAAATGCATTTCGGTGTCAAGCTGAAAATTTTTTGCTACGCAGTAGATGCAAAAGAAAATTGCAAAGAAATATTTTTTTTTATCTCCGTATAAGCTGGTCGACTTTGCATTAAATGAAGCCTTTCAATGGAGTAGCTATTTAATTCTCAAGTTTTAAATACTGTCCGCAAAAAAGGATATATCAATGTAAATGACTTCGAAAAGGGTGTCCGTGTCCGTATTTGAGGGTGTCCGTACGAGAGAGGTTCCTTATACATTAGGTTTAATGTCTCTCTGCCGGGGAATTAAAAACTGTCCGCATAAGAGGGGTGTCCGCATTAAAGGGGTGTCCGTTAGGAGGGGTTTCACTGTATATATATATATATATATATATATATATATATATATATATATATATATATATATATATATATATATATTTTTTTTTTTTTTTTTTTTTGGTCACTTGGTTACATTATTTTTAAACGAATCAGTTAAAAATAAATCTGTTTTACTTGATTCACATTTTTATCACTCTAAATAAGATTTTTAGGTTAATGATTTCAGAAAGGGCATAAGTTCAAATATTTTAAAATTTCAAAATAAATTTCAATGACGAAATCAAACGTAATTTAAGGTGAGGTAATAATCCTACTTACGTCTAAATTAGTCATAAAAATTCTGGTAGAAATTAGTTCATTTATGAATGAAATAAACAATTTTTATGAAATCCGGAAAAGTTTCATTAGTTGGATTTGTGCTCTTTTTGAAATAATCGATTCAATTATTTTTTTGCAAATCCAGCTATGTTTAATACATGTCATCAGTTATTGAAAGCGCAATGAACGAAAGTGTAACTAAAAGGTATAGTGATTTACAACAATGTGATTTGTACTGATTTAAAAATAACGTGATTTTACTGCTTTGCCGCTTAATTTCTGCAACACTGTTTACTTATTACACTGTAAAAGAAAAAAAGAAAAACTACAGTGCTTCTAGAAAACCTTTAGGAAACTGGACTCCCTCTTCCATACAGGTTTTTAGTAACGATACAGTCATACAGCTTCTTCTTAAGTAACGCTCTCAATATTAATTGAGAAGAAGCTGTATCGTTAATCGAAAATTGTATGGGCTCCCACATTTATGAAGTACTACAAAAGGTTTTCTAAAAGTATTGCAGTTTTTTTTTTTAGTGTGGGCATTAGTTCTCTTAATATCAATTTGATGTTTTGTAGCAATGACAGTAGTCACTATAATTTTCATACCGCAGGTATTAATTTGCGATTAAAATTTAAACAATGAAATATATTTTGTGATTTTAACCGCTATGCAAAATGTGCAAGCTTTCTCCTTGAGTGAAAGATTGCACGAGTTGTGCAACGTGTTCAAATATAGTTACTGCTTGACACCATCCAATATCTTTCATGACTTTAAAAAAAAAAAAAATGCAATTCACGATCACTACTAGACCATTCCAAGAACAGCCACTATAGTGATAATAACGACTAGAATTCTTTTTACGGTGGGTGTAGACTTGTGATTAAAATTGAAATCATTAACAATATTTTGCTATTTCAACCCAAACACAAAATGTCCAGGATCTTCTTTAGTGAGTGAGACGAGAGGAATTGCGCAACGTGCTCATGATAGCTACAGTTCGACTCGAATCAATGACATTATATGATTAAATATCAAAACAAAACATAATTTGTGGTCTTACCAGATATATAAAATCCTTTCAGCCACCATAATGAAAATTGCCACTAGAGTTCTCTTCTGGATTGTATTCATTTGTGATTAAAATTAAAATCTTTAACTATAATTTATGATTTTAAGCAAAATAGAAACTATTCAAGCTCTTCTTAGTGAGTGAGATTAGAAGAATTGCACAACGTGTTCATGACAGTTACTGTTTGGTACCAAACAATATTATTGAAAAGTGAAAAGTTAAAATGAATTGTGATTCACGACCATTAACAGACACGTAGAAAACATTTTGAAACAGCGACTAGAAATTACAGCTCCGGGTGTTGATTTGAAGTTAAAACTAAAACCGTTTGCAGGATTTTGTAATTACAATCAAATATACAAAACATTTAAGCTCATCTTAGCGAATGAGATTAGAAGAATTGCACAACGTGTTCATGACAGCAACTGCTTGGGTACCAACCAATATCATTGAAAGTTGAAAATTTAAAACAAATTTCGACTTATGATTATTAACAGACGTGTTATAACCATTTTGACAATAGCGACTAGAATTTTAAAACACCGGGTGTTAATTTGAAATTTAAACTAAAACCGTTTGCAGCATTTTTTGATTGCAATCAAACATACAAAATATTTAAGCTCTTCTTAGTGAATGAGATTAGAAGAATTGCACAATGTGTTCATGACAGCTATTGTTTGACATCAACCAATATCATTGTAAAGTGAAAAATTAAAGTAAATTGTGATTAACAATCTTTATAGGCCGTGTTAAAATCTTTTTGAAAACAGCGAATAGAATTTTAAAACAGTGGTATTAATTTTAGATTGAAATTAAAATTGTTTACAACATTTTGTGATGTCATTCAAAATACAAAACATCCAAGCTTGCTTAGCGAGTGAGACTAGAAGAATTGCGCAACGTGTTCATGACAGCTAGTGTTTGACATCGATCAGTATCGTTGTAAGATCAAATATCAAAACAAAATGTGATTCACGATCACTACCAGACGTGTCAGAACTATTCTTTACAGACATTTTGACAGAAATCCGAAAGGAAAACGAACTCACCTCCAGATGAAGAAATTTCCTGCATTGCTTTCGTCCTGCCGAAGTAGAATGTGCTACAGACTTCCAACTAGAGAATCCGATTTAACAGCAAAAGACTAGTTGGTCAAGGTTTGAAAAAATAATGCTTTAATAATGAGGCGAGGAACTCGTTTTTCCCCTTGACCTTACATGATGCATGTTAATGGAAAAGTGAAGCAAACTTTCCTATGCAATTTGTGTGAGAAGAGACCCACAGACCGTAAAATCAGTATTCAAGCTGTCGGCATTATTTACTTTCGTGTCTTTGTTGTGCTTTTAAATGCTTCTAGAATTTTTCTCGTAATTAATACAGTCGAAATTGCTTATAACGAGCCCCGAGTTAACGAGAACCCGGATTTAGCGAGGAAATCAGAAATATTTTGTTGGTACAATGTTAAGTCTATGGGATCATAACTCGCTTTTAACGAGCGAAACCCCGCTTATAGCGAGTAGTATTTTTGTGATACGTAAAACTCTTGACTTCCAGCTCAGCTTATCCTTTTTTTGGCAAATTTTCTTTAACATTCCAAAGTCGACCAAAGTGAGTGATAGATCAGTAAATCATAAATCCCGAGAACAAGCGATGACAACGCTTTTTACTTCCTTTTACAAAAAAGAAAGTATTGTATTCGCGAAAAAATTTTCACTCACAAATCGACCTTAATTTCCATTTTACTCACCCCCGAATGAACATTGAGTTTTTTTTCGACCCGACCACACGTGGATAAGTGCCTAAGAACGTATAGACACGCGAAATATCCATAATGACGATTCCCTAGTTAATTACAACGAATTTTCTCGTGACGTCTGTATGTATGTATGTATGTATGTGCTGATATGCGTATGTATGTCACAAAACTCAAGAACGGTAAGTTGAAATTTGGTACGTAGACTCCTAGTGGGGTCTAGTTGTGCACCTTCTCTTTTGGTTGTATTCGGGTGTTTCTAAAGGGGTCTTTTGCTCCTTTTTGGGGGGAAATCATTGTTAATTTCGATGTAAACTCAAGTGGTGTTACACTTTGGCGGACACTTGGCGATATATCGCCAGTCTTTTGGTCGCCAAGTTTTGTCGCCAACTTGGTGACAAATTTGGCGATTTTTTTTTTAAATCTGTTTCAATTTGGCCACTGTTGGTGATATTTAGAGAGTATAAACTATTGAATCACATTAAAATGGCCAGTAATAGGGAAATGACATTAAAGTGGAGTAAAAGGAAGTCATGTGATGCAACATCAGCTCGTTTTCATTTGTGAAGCAAAGAAAGATTGAAAAATTATATATGTGTGTATACGTGTATTAAAAAACAATGACATAAGAAAGATACATTTAGACAGTTCGAAGCAAAGTAACCAACTTATTTGTTCCTGTAGAGTGATTAAAAAGAGGAAAAAAAGCAAATATAGTGAGTTTAAATTTTTTTTTCACAGACTCGCTTTTTACGAGCACTCGGTTATAACGAGCAAATATCGCGGTCCCTTTGCATTCGTTATAAGCGAGTTCGACTGTATACACTTTTCGTAAGAGTTGAAGCAGTATGAAAAGGCTCTATTTAAGTTCGTTTTCATTACCCCATGGATTACACCAAACCACCCTTTTTCATATTTGCATGTTTTTTTATTTAGTGTTAGAGTGAAATCCCGTTACCACGAACTTGAAGGCACCGCAAATTTTGTTTGTAGTAAGCCGAATTTCGTTGTAACGGAATTCAAGTAACGTGATGGAAATTAGATCGGGACTGAAAATTTATTTCTCTAAAACCAAAAACAGATATTTCGTTGTATTGGTGTTTGTTGTAACGGGATTTCACTGTACTTGTTTTCCTATGCGCTATTGCTCTTTTATCTTAAATGTTTCCATTTCCCTTGTTACATGATTTTCCTAAATAATAACAGTTACTTTGGCAGGAATAAAGTCACAAAATGCACACTTCATAATTTTTGTTTTCAATGACCTGTGTGCCAAACGAGTGTAAGAAATATCTGATGCTAAATGTAAATTGGGAAGAGGTTGGCTGTAAGAGGAAAAAATAATTTCCGAAAAATAAACGAGGTCGCTGAGGGGATTCAACACCCTGGCGTATTCCAGTATAAGTCAGTTTTACATTTAAACCACATTTTAAGTAAGACATTGCTTCAACAAAATATTCCTACATTTTCATACCAAAAACAAAGCAAACTATAAAGGATATTTTAGAGTGAGTGAAGTCAGCAAAACAGTTGAGAAATGTCTCTGTCTCTTTTTCCCCCTTTCAAGAGTTTATTAAACTTATTCAGATTGCTTCTAATTGCACTAATACTTGATAGTCATAATTTATGAAAAGGATTTCGATTAATAATCCCAACATACATACTAATCATCATAATACGAATAGTATACATCCAAAATATTTGTTTATTGTTGAAATTTTACTTAAAAACGTTTTATGACAAACTAGGGTAGGTGAGGGTAAAGCCCCGCGATTTTCAGTTTTTATACCACCATGGTCAATAAATGGCATATTTTCCCATTTTTTCAAATTAGAGTCATTGCGTGGATTGTTACCTATAATCCTTCCAAATTTTAGCTACGTCTGATTAGTAATAATTGAGAAAATTACAATTTAGCGGGAAAACAAAATTGCGGGGTTTTGCCCCACAAAATGGTGTAAAACCCCGCAATGCGGATCTTTACCCCATTCAATATGAATGTGAATGAAAAGGGTGACTGTTTGATAAAAACACTTGAAAAACCTCCTTGAACCATTGGTTTATTGTTATTCAGCAGTACCGAACTTAAATATCTCACACATTTAATCTTTTTTTTTAACTTTATCACGAAAATATTTTCTTCTCCACAAAAGGAGGATTAATTGCCCGGGAAAAAAGGACAATCACATTATAAAAAATAATTTAAATGCCTGAAGCTATAATTTAATTGAATATCTAGTACCCGGTGCTTTAAGTTAACAGTATACTAGGTTGAGTTTTCTAAAAATGTTATTGCATCGTAGATGGCACCGTGTCCTGCTGAGGTTACGACAATTTATTTATAACGTCTTCATTTCCAATGAATAACTCTTCCTGTGCTCAGTACATTTGCAGGCTTCTATAGGTGTTTTATGTAAGAAAAACCCTCTACATAACCCTACTCCTTCTAGTCATATTGAAGTTATCTTGGCCACATTGTGCAGGGATAAGTTTCGAGTTATTCTCTACAGTTTCACTCGAAATTATAGGGAAATTTGTTTCTTCTTCGAAGTCCCAAGCTTTTGTTCCATTTTTCAGAGATGTCTTCAATCGATATTTTTTTACCTAACTTTATTGTCTATCATACAGAACGAAGAGAAGCCTGCAATTAAGGTACGTGTTTCATTAGGCTCGACATTTATCATGGTTCTGAATTGTTTTTCTTCTGAAGGTACTAGAACAAAAAAAGTTCAAAAAAAAAAAAAAAAAGAGAAGAAATTATTACATTAATGAATGCACGTTTGAATTGAAATGAATGTAAGATTTTACCTAACAAATCTTATCCAAATTAAAACTTCATGAGTAAATGTTCACCAACAATTAATTTTTTTAGATGAATAAGCTGCACAAAACACATGCTAAACAAAGATATTAATAATATTTCAAAAATGAGACAATTTTAAGCCGAGTGGAGAGAATCCTTGACTTTTTGGAGATGCGGGGTTTTACCCCAAAACAACTGGGGGGATTTTCCCCATTTTGTCACTGTCTGAAAAACGCCTCATGTTGCTTTTAATCAACCACTAGAATAACTGTTTTCACGCGAAGGTGAAGCTTTAATGTACCAGTATTAACATGTAATTCAATGATTCTTCTTTTCAAATTCTACATTTTACAATGTTCGAATAATATATTAGAAAAGTTAGATCAAAGTAGTAAAAAACAGACTCATCCCCCTTTCTCGTCTCTGGAGTGCCTAGTCAGGACAAAATTTCATTGATCAATAGGTTTCCATAGGACAAACCCACCACCTAGAGGTAAATTTCTTACTCCAAGGTGATCAAGTTAAAATATCGGTGCGGGTTTTTACCCCACGCGGGGCTTTACCCCCACCTACCCTAAATGTGTCGTTTAAGACTGGGAAATAACCAATTAGAGTAGCTTCCAAGTTTCATTTGCTTTTGCTCAACGCCGTCATACTTATGAATTAAATATGTAAAAAATTGACTTTGTTAACTAATATTAAATATAATATTAGTATAGTATAGCATTGACTCAATGTGATCTTAATTTTTTAAAAATGTTTTCATACCAAAACTTAAGACTTGACTACAAACCACTTGAATGAATAAATTAATGCAATCAGCATCCATGAGAAGGATAGTGTTAAAGTCTGATTCTTTAACATTGTTAAAGAATCAGACTTTAACAGATAGAGTTTACAAAAGGTATAAAATCAAGAAAGTCAAGTTATCAGTGAAGTGGGAAAAATGTCGTGTGTCCTGAAATTATTCTCAAGCAAAAAGTGAATAGGCTAACGAAACATAGCGAGCGATTTTTTCAAATGGGTATGATACATTCATATCATCAAAGCATCGCAGAATAAACAAAACTTGATTCCTTTTTCTTAGAAACGTAATTTAACAAATGAACAAAGTTGAAGTTTTTTTGGTGGCTCTTCTGTAGTTTAAAGGGAAATTTTTCCTTTTAGTTTTTATTTTCCAGAACTTGATTTTGAAAATAATTTCTTCACAATGAAATTGTCTTCATATTTGTTCTACAAATAAGTGGCCAACCTAAATCTAACCTAATATTTTGCTATTTTTACTTTAAAATAATACTACTGTTAGTGGTATCAAAAAAGAAACAAAAAGAACAGATGATTTTAAGTATGAAAATGAGTCCCGTTGGCTTGGTTTTGGAAAGAAATTTAAAATGCATGAAATACCATCAAAATTTAAGCCCAATTTCGAAATTTCGTATTATTGCTTTAAATAATCCATAAGCAGACATGCAACTGCTTTTACAAAAAAAAAAAAAAACAGTTGGCAGCAACTTTAAGCTATATTACACCAAACGTTGCATGGTAAAGCTTGACCACGGATAGATGGCGGATGACCTTCAAGCAAAACATTATTTGTATCATCCGTAATAGGTAGAATCTGCCAGAAAGTACCGAAAAGTAAGAGGTACGGTCTCGCTAGTCCTATCTATTTCAAAATAAAACCAAAAAACTTATAACTTTATTGCTTCAAGGTCATCAGCTTTCTTTTCGTGATCAAGCTATAACATACACTTAGTACTGTTATGATCCATCCTCCTGCCCCCAAGAAGAAAAATTTACTGATATACGAGTATGTACAGGGGAAAAAAATTAAATTTTTGCGAGGGCAGAAATCCTCAATTCGCCGAATGGAGCTCCAAATTTTGCTGACTCATAAAATACGGGTATTTACACATACATACATCTAATGAAAAGATACATTTAATCATTTAAAAATTGCAATACTGCAATTAGGTCTCCAAATTTATCGAATCGTCAGACAAAATTTACCGAATGAGGAAATTTTTTGGGAGGTCCCAAGTGACCTCCCGTGACCTTCTTCCGGGGCGCCCTTGCATATATATATATATATATATATATATATATATATATTACCTTAATATTTAGAAATAGAGCGTTAAGAGTTTAATTTTTTTTGCGATGCGACAAATGAATACATAATTCACATGATGTGAATAACCTCCGAGACAGTGATTTCCTCTAAGCGCTCATGTTGGTGGAATTTCATCTGTCGATTTTCCTTGAGGTAATTATTTCATTAATGGCAAACTATAACAATTGCTACTCTTCAGATAACCTGTCACCTATTGAGAATATTTTTCCCGTTACGTAGAATGGATTAATGTGAGTTAATTTTCATTAATCGCATTTGGATTCCTGTTGATTTGATTGATTCGGAGCCGAAACGACAGCTGAGTGAGTTAAAAAGTATTATAAAATTGAAAAGGAATTATTAATGATAATCATCCCAACTCATCTGCAGTTGTTTTATTGACTTTTTTTTTCTCGCGTTCGTACGTAATCGTTTTGGGAATTTCTAATAAACAGTGTAAACAAAACAAACTTGGGTAACTTTTACATAAATTGATTTCCCTAAAAATATCCGGTAGGTACATCAACTGTTTCATTATTCATGAAGTATGGTTTTAAGTATGTACTTAATCTTTTACCACTATACCATTGTTTTACAATTTTCTTCTCGTGCGTTTCGTTTTAAGTGTCAATATTAATTTTTAATTAACACCATCTGAACACTGTGAACAGGGAATATGTAATCCAATACTTCATTTTTTTCTGCCCCAGTAAATATTCTTTCCTTCTCCGATAAAATACTAAATTCAAGTATTTCTTTGAAATGCTTCAAACTGTTTACCATCATTGCCATAAAAAAAATAAATGAATAAACAATTTTAAAAATCCACACATTCATTGAGAAAGAATTGAGAATAAAATTCGTTAGCATGTTGCTGTTGGTTAAAACACCAAAATTTATAGAAATTATTAAGATAATACTTATTTCATAATACGGTATAATCTTTAAAAATTGTCCATATCGAATAATTTTCATAATAAAAATAAACGCATCTAGGGTGTAACAGGTGTGGAAGATGCTTTGGGTGCTAGTTGAAAGAAATTTAGTATCATACTAATAGCAGTATACTTCTATCGTATATTTTTTTAACTTTTGAAATTTTACTTGCAAAGAGCTAAAAGCGCTTTCCAATTTTTCAATATAATCATTTAACGGTATCCTCAAAACTGAGCAGGAGAAACTAGGGAGGGTTGACCCATAGAGAGACTTGACCCATGAGGATTTTTTCCATGAAAAGTATATTGACGGAATAATCTTAGTCGTATTATTGATTGACCAGTCACACAACAGTATTTTGCACGGATACACCATTTTAGAATCATCAGTGGTTTTCAAGAAATTCAGTGTTAAATGATACTGCACCTTAAAACTAAAGTTTTGGAATTTTTTAGATTTTAACCTCGAGTTTTGATGGAAATGAATTTTAAAAGTATACGTCACTTTTCCAACTATCTACTGATTACACAGTAGTTTTACATAACTTTAATCTAAGTTGTTAAAAATTTAAGGTAAACAAAAGAAAGCTAACTAGGGAGCTTTGACCCAAGATAACTAGGAAGACTTGACCCAGAGACTAATTTGATGTTTTTGTTTAATTTGACGTTTTTTCAATGAATTTTTGTTTTTGAATAGATAAAATATTGTCATTTAGGCATAATGTTAGGTCTGATTTTATTCATGTAATAACTCTAATATTGTGAATATGAAGGCCTGATTTTTTTTTTTAAATGAATAACTATTATATACATTATTTTGGTCTAAAAAAATTGGTTTTATTTGACGAATAACAAAAATACTAATAATCTTTGAGCCCAATGAGTTGTTATTTAATAAAATAACTGAAATATTGTTTAGGTTTGATCTGATAAAGTTTTGAATTCGACTTCTGCTTTCCTGCTGATAAGGAGTAAAATTAATTAAAAAATACATGTATATAACATTTAACCTAAAGAGCGAACATTTTGTATATTCACTTCAAGTATCACTTATTTAAACAAAAAACACCACCCAACCTGCGTTTATGATTTCAATATCAATGAGTCTTTTTAAATTCATGAGGGGGGAGGGGTCAAGTCTCCCTAGCTCTAGGTAGACTTGATGAATATAATTTTCGTATACCATTTCCACTTAGAATTATGCTTTTATTGTTAACCATAATGATGCGCAAAATGGCGAACTATTTATGTATATTTTTTATTTAGTTCTAACTATTCTACAAAAAAAAAAAAAAGAAAAAAAAAGGGTCAAGTCTCCCCTAATGTCTAATAAAAATAATAAATTTGTCTGAACTCTTTTTTGGGAAATGAAAACTCTAAATACGTCCCTGAGTTCAATTCATTGAATTGAAGTATCGCAACGCAAGAGTTCATGTCAGTTTATTTATTATGTTAAAAAGTGGTCTTTAGCAATTTGGATCTTGTTGTTATTTTTGTATTGTAAACCATATTTTCTTCAGGACATATTTCCAGGATTAACTTTTAATTTGAAGCACGAATTCGAAGTTTTACTTTAAATTCAAACCTCGAAAGATGTAATTAGTAAAAAATTACAAGCGTGCACAATATGATGTTGATGGCAATTTTATGCGTCAACGCTTCATAACTCCTTTGCTGTTTGTTAAACCAAAATAATTGTTTCTCAAATACAATTATTTAAGCTTTGTCATGAAGCATTTAATCTTTTTATGCAGAGATGCGAATGCTATTAAAAAAAAAAAAAGAAAGAAAGAAAAGAAATGAAAGGGAAAAAAAAAGCTTTATTGATTTAATTGCTTTTGTTTCGCATGACAAATTTAACGTCAATGTTCAGTTAAGACTAAGACGGGTTATCAGTAAACTAGGAAGACTCAAAATACAATGTTTTTCTTCGGTAAAAAGGTTCATTGATTTTAGAAAAACCTATTATAAGACATTGCGCAATTATTCTTTCATCCTGGGAATGAATTATTTTATGATTGGTTTATATGAAGCGTAAATTATTGGGTTCGGCTTTTTCCTGAGGCAAATTCGGAACACGTGATTTAATTCCTGTCGCAGTTTGGGAGCCTTTTATTCCAATTTAAGTTGCTTTCCCGACTACCGCATCCGTCCTGATTCAGGGTGTTTCATTAATCTCACCCCTTTTCAAAAATTTAGAGCGCCAAAAAATATGCATCGTACAGTTGTTAATAAAAATATGCATAGTACAGTTGAATCAGTTTAAAGACCATGACACGGGCAAGTGCGTTTTCTGTATCGACCAAATTTGCGAACTAATGTAAGGGACATACAACACGTTTCCTATTAAAAGTGGGACCAGTTCATGGATGTGACATTTCAATTGTTAAAACTGGAATCCAAAAAAGAAATTTTTATTTTTTAATGCATCTTGTCTGAATCATACGTTGCAGACTGGGTCTCGTTGATGCAGGGTCAATAATGATGTAAATACAGTTGGAATGTTTTTTAAATATGCAGCAACAAAAAAGTGGCATAAAGGAAGGTGAAATTAGACTTCAACAGTCAATTACCACGTTTTTGTGGTTGAATCTTGTAGATCCCACTAGGCTTGACCTAACCTCATGGACTTTCGAAAAATTGTTACCATAAATGAAGAGTAAAAGCTGTAAATAAAACGCGAAAGTAAGAATTTCTACCTCTTTCACGTGAACTAATCAGTGTTGCCAATGGTTGAAAAGTGCCTAAAAATGAGTAATTTACCCTTATCGAGTTTCCAAAAATTGTTATCATAAATGAAGAGTAAAAACTAAATAAAACGCTAAAGTAAGGTTGTCTACCTTTTTCCGGTTCCTAAGCAGGGTTGCCAGAGGCTAAAAAGTACCGAAAAATGAGTAATTTACCCTTTTCGAGTTTCCAAAAAGTGTTGTCATTAATGAAGAGTAAAAGTTGTAAACAAAACCTTTAAGTAGGATTGCCTACCTGTTGCGTGTTAACTAATCAGGGTTGCCAGGGGCTAAAGGGTGCCCAAAAATGAGTAATTTACCCTCATTGAGTTTCTGCATAAGTTATACAAAAAAAAAAAAAAATGTAGGTAAAAATCTTACAAAACCAATGGTATAGGGTTTCCCAAGCAAAAGTGGTCCAATCATAGGGTGACTGCTGGTCGAAGTTTCAATAAAGAAGCTTCGAATAGCGGCAACATTGCTAACTTTCAAATCATTTAATCTTGCAGACACTCCGTCAAACAAAATGAAGATGAGTCAAGATGAACAGGGATGAAAGCATGCACTGAAAAGAAAGTGCAAAATTTAAAATATTCAAATCACTCGGCTGTGAAAATAAATCAGAAACAAACAAGAAAGGGGGGGAAAAAGACAAAGTTTGAAGTCTAAAAGATAAATCGGATTCAGATAGCATTTATTTATTTATTTATTTATTTTGCTGCATTCAAAACTTACTCTTTACTCAACCGGGTTTTAAACTTGATTCAACGTATTTCCTATACAGAATACGCTCACGTGAATTATAAGGAAGAATCTTCCTATTACGTGAATAAATTATCAATCAGTTTTTTTTTTTCTTTCAGAATTTGATAGATTCGATCTACGAAAATCTCGCCCTTTCGCTTCCTATTTTATTTCAAACAGTTTTAACCGAATCATTTTTAGGATTATTTGGTTAAGCTTGGAACCCAAGTTAGGTAAAACTGATTGCTTTTGAGTTTCCCTTAATTTTTTTCAAGTCCCTGTCTTAGCCCCTGTCCAAGCCCTAACACACTTATGGACATCAGCTTTAGAGTAAAAAAGAAATAACAACGTATATATATATATATATATATATATATAAATGCATAAATTGCAGATTACTGATTCTTTGCAGTAATCTGCAATTTGTGCAATCAGTTCTTGTTATTTCCTTTTTACTTTTCAAGCATAAAGATATTTATTCAACTTTATCAGCTTTAGAGATCCAACTTTATCAGCTATAGAGAGATCCAACTTCATCAGCTTCATCCTCCGAATCAATTGTTGCAATTTTTTTAAATGCACATCTTGCTATATTAATAATTGTTTTTTATTGTTAGTTTCAAAAATAAACAAATAATGAGTCTGTCCACAAAAAATCAAACATTTTGCCCCTCACGCGACAGCTCTATATTTCTTTTCAAAAGTTAAATTTCAAAAATTTAATGAGCAAAAGTTTTTTTTAAAAGAAATCACACATAGCTACATGTGAGATTACTTAGGCGGAAAATAAATCACTTTCGGAATTAAATATAGAGCTGTCACTTGCGGAAAAAAAATGTGGTCTTCTTTTTGTGGGATGGCTCTATTATGCTTTTCAAATCTAATTTAAGAGTCGATTAACCATTGTGCTTGATTTAATGTCACGGCCCTGAGGAAAAAAAAACTAAGAAAAACTAGTTATTTTTTAATTCATTCAAACAATGAATTTAAAGAATATGTCTGCTTAATAAAGATCCAACACGAATGGTAGTTAAAAAAAAAAAAATAGTAAATTTGGTTATAGAACTTATTTAATGGAAAGTAAATACTCCTCTTATTACTTTGAAAGCTCTTAAATATATTGATATCTTTTCATCTTGCTTTGGTACTTTATAAACTATTTTAGACATAAACTCGAAACTGTGATTTCTTATTAAAAAGTGATTTACTTCAAAAAATTTCAATAAAATAGTACAATATGCCTGCTTTTAGTAATCAAATGTGCTAATACCTAAAAATCGGCTTAAAACTGCACTTAGTGAGCTTTTCCTCTAAACCGATGATATTTTGTACAAAGTGCAAATATACGTAACAGTTCATACAATAAATGTTAAAAATTGAAATGTTAGACTATTATTTTGTATCGCCTTGGAAACGCCTTGATAAACGTAAACGAAAAATAACGTAAACGTAGATTGTTTTTGTTATGTACTACAACATCACATTGTTGCATCAAGTTCTATTGAAAAGACCAAAAAGTTCAATTATGTTTATGTGCCTTAATGCACAAATAATTGCGTTGAGCAATTTAATTTTTACTGTGTTTCGAAAAAAAGATGTTACTCCTTTTTATTGCTATTGTTTGAGCTCATTTGCATGTTTATTTTCTTTTGTTAACGTAATTTTCTTGATAACACTTGCAGTTTAAAAAAACATCGTAGAAATTTTTAATTTATACAAGAAAAAAAGTTTTGTATTAGTTGTACCGATTTTTTTTGGTGTTATAAAAGTATCCTTGCATGGCCGAATTTGTGAAGATAGTAAAAGGACAAGTAGATTTGACCTTTTTTTTTCAGAAAAATAATTTAGTAAGTTTGAACATTAGTCTAGTGTGATTGAATGTAATCTTGACACTCGTTAAAATAAAGTACATGATAGTACATGAAATTAAAAATGTAAAGGAATCGTATGTTTATTTAGGAACGCTCAATAAAGACATTTTTTGAGTCATACAGTCTCTTTTGTGTCCTGATTACTTCCAGTATTTGTTCTTTTCAAATTATCTTATGGCTCTATCCTTTCTGCTGCACTTCTCCCAATTAATTGTGCGCAGGGGCGTGCACAGAAATTTTGGGGTCCGTCACAAATGTCTTTTACGGGCTTATCCATAGCGTTTACCCCTACGTCTCTACATATATTTCCCCCTTATGATTGTGTGTAACACTTTGTCTTACTGTCGTAAATGTGTGCCCTTAAATAGCTTTCTTTTCGAGGAGGAAGAGGGGTAAAATATAAAACATTACTACCGAAGGTACAAAGGTCGAGTCGAACAGTTCGTACATGCCTACCGTTACCATTGGGAAGTTTAAATAAGTGGTGATAAAAAATAAAATTTTAGTCGTGTTGGTACAAAACGTAATTAATTTGTTTACTAAGTAAATAAGAAACACATAATTAGAAATTTACCAAAGAGAAGAAACTCATTAAAACAAATATTGAACATATACATTTGACTTAATTTATTAAAGCTATCAGGAATTAATGCATCCGTATTTCGTTACAGAATATAGGAAGTTTCAGACATTAAGTATTGAAGTTTTTAACTCATATTATCACTGTATCGCTTGGTTACATAATATGCGCCTTTTGCAAATCTATGCATTCTTTAATAAGCAAATTTCTAATACGCTTTATTTGCATCGCGAAGATTCCCCCCAAGAGCAAGAGCCTCCACCACCAATAAAGAAAAAAATACCCCTAATAGAGACCCCACTAAAAATTTCAATGGCGCAGTCTGTGCCATGACCCTCACTCAGTGGGCATGCTTGCATTGCAGAATTTTAAGATTAATGCCAAAGCTTAACCATGATATAGCAGTAGTAAAAGCTTCCAGTATGAATACTCTAAAGAGCCGAACTATGTTTTTTTTCCCTCAATGTAACCCTTTAAAATAAAGTACATTTCACTGATTCCAAAAGTGCAATTTTTTCGTTGGTATGAAGTTTCAGAAATCAATTATATAACATTTACCAATGGAAACATATCTGTATCTCAGAGCCAAAGGAACGTAAGTCTCACTATGATAATTTTACGGTAGAGAGGAAACATTTTTTTCTGTCCCATGCAAAAGAAAGAGCTCTTTTAACCCTTGTAAAAAACTGAAAAGGATTAAAAAAAAAAAAAAAAAGAAATACATTTGCATGGCTCGATGCGGAATAGGCTTCTACATCTACGTACAATGTAGTAATAAATAGGAAATCGCAATTTTTGGACTTACGTCCTTCTGGCTCTGAGGTACAGAAATGTGAAACACTCTTTTAAAATGGACAGTTTTTCGAAGAAATGTTAACCAGACTTTTTCATATTTATTCACATAATTTCCCTACCTTTTGTAATTGACGTGTTTATTTAGAAATCAGTCAAATGCAAAGTTCTAAAATTTCAAAAAAAAATAAAAAAATAAAATAAAAATAAATAAAATAAATAAATAAATAAATAAATAAATAAAAAGTAAAAAAACATTTTTAAAGTCATATTAAAACTTTTCGATAAAGATTATGTTTCAAACTGAAATTTAGATGAAAAAGAGATACACATTTGCGTATATTTATTTAAATAAAAAGTGTTGAAATTCCTATTAAACAATTCAATATGATGCTTTAAATGTCTTCCTGAAATTAGAAGTTTTAACGTTTGATTGGCTTCTGAAATAAACGATTCAATTTTTGCGCCAGACTAAATGATTCAATTTTAAAATCATTCCGAGCTTACAAGCTGTGTGAAGTTTATTTCAAAGGTGTAAATTTTGTTTTGATTCTGTCTTGTGTTGAGCGAAGAACCTCAGCTGCCGAGTGGTTTGGATGGCTCGTCTCTCTCACTTCGTGCTATTAAATTATATCTTCACCTATCCGTATCATTGAACGAGAGTTAATCAGCAAATCATGTGAGACTAAGGGCACAGACTGCAATTTGACAATCAATAAATCGTTAGTTATATAATCAATTAACTTGAAGCATACCAAGATTCGATCAACATTAACTTGATGTCTAATAGTTTAACAAACAATTTGTTCCTGTTCCAAGGTGTTTGATTTGAGTTATATTTGTTTGAGGTTTTAGAATAGTTGTTATATGAACAAGAAGATTGTCTTGAAGTAAAAATAGAAATCTTCTTCAGTTTTCTTGTAACAAGAATCATTGTATCAAAGGAGCTGATGATGTGATACATCGAAAAGCTAACTCATATCCAGTGATATATTTCGTCATACCGAACTGAAATTGTGCATAAAAGGACTTGCAAGACGGCAAAAAACATCAAAGGACAAGTCAAAATTATCTCAACTTCAGGGAAATGTCACGACAAGGTTTAGAGTGGTTTTGGAAAGGGCATGTTGTTGGTAAGTTCAAACATTTTTTTTTTCAACTTCAGGTACGCTATTCTATGTACAGATATTAAAACTATACCATTATATTTACTAACATTATAAATCGGTTAACCCCTGAAAGCACAATTTTTTTTGAAAAAAATGGTAAAATATGATCGAGGTTTTTGTTTTGACAGAAAATGAATATGTGTACGCATAGTATAAGTTACTTCTTGCAACTTCAGTGGTGGGCAGGGGGGGGGGTTAAAAGATATTAAAATATATGTATATATTTTATAAACAAAGTGTAAAAGAATTTGATTTACATGTTTATTTTGAATTACAAAATACTAAAAATTTCAAATTGTACTCAAAATGTCGTATTTGCAAGCATAAGAACTACTGAAAAGTCAATTTGGTTTGGTAGACACCTGATAAATTGGCACATTCAAAATCGTTATCGTCAGAGTCGCTCATTATCAGATTGTTTATAAAATATTACAAAAACACTAAGTAAAGCTAATTTGTGGTTAACTGCTGACTTTTATCAAATGTAAGCAATAAAATGGATATGTTGCCTTTTACACACCAAACAACTGCTTTATAACAAAGAATTCTTAACAAACTTATCGCTAATCATCCAAATACACCACCTGGTTTGTACAAGGCAAATGCTGGAGTGCATTTTTAAAATTTTCAAGTTATTGAAAATTCAACATTTTTTAAAATTTCATTATTTGTGTAATATTTAAATTAAACTATTGTTGTGCCTCAGAGCAACAGTAAGCTATCCAATCTCATGAATAACAATAATTATTCTACTGTTCCTCTGATGCGATGTTTGCTGTATTTAAAGAATTTTATAGACATTAAAATTTATGTTATTAATAGCATTGGGCACAGGTTAAGCTAATTTTTATTTATTTTTAGGTTATGTTACGTTTTTATAAGACTATCTCATTTTCACGCATTTTCAAAATTTTCAAGTTATATAAAATTTATCATTTTTTGCAAGTTTTTTTTGTGACGTATAGTATTGAAATAAAAATATGATTACTGTTTTTAATGAACTTCTACTGATATACTAACAATGTTTGGAGCGATTTGATCCATAATTGTATTTACTGAGTACACCAATTTTAGATCATGCATTTTGAAAATTTTATTTTACAGGACGTTTTCGATATAGAATTTAAAAGCAAAATACGCGAAGAAAATTGTGTACTCTTTTAATTCAAGCATCTCATTTTTGTGCAATATCAAATGTCATATTTGTTTTTCTGTTGGGGGGGGGGGAGAACCTTGATTTTCAACGGAAAAACTGACGTTTTCCTCTGTCGACATTGTTGTGGCTCCTGTAAAAAAAATTCAGAACAGGAACAGTCTCAGTATTTGTTTGACTAAGAGTAAAGTGAAGCGCATTAGCATAGTGTGTCTCTCATTAGTTGAAGCTTGATATTTACAATGTTTACTTCCTTTTTTGGGAAATAGGGAAAGTAATTGGCTTTGAGTTGAGTAACTAGTTGAGAGAGAAACTTTAGTGGTAGTTTTGTGAAATTATTTGAATTTGAATTCGCACCTATGACACTTCCTTCTTTTCACTAAACTCCTCAAAACGAAGTAAACATTTTCAAGGTCAAGTCCTCAGAGCTACACTATAGATTACTTTAGTGCGGGAACTAAATGAGTTTCAACAATGTTGTAACACACGAAGTTCAAAATAGCATATTCCATGCTACTTTTATCCTTTTGAGGTAATAAATTACTTTTAAATAAAAAAAAAAAAAAAAACGCCTTCAAAAAATACTCAGGAACTAAAAAGCAAAAAATAACTGATTACACTTACATTCTATTTCCAACCCAAACATAGAAATGAAATTTTTTTTACAATTCCAGTACAAAAATCAACTAAACTAAGCACCGAATTATAAAATAAACACTGATTTAAATTACTATAAGATGAATTATTTTAAATACCTAATTATATACGATCTCTTAATTTTTTATAACCTTTTGAAGTCGAGGCCTCGTATAAAGAACTACATGACGTAACTGACAACCCACCGAATCCTGAATTAAACACTAATTTAACTATAGGGTAGGTGGGGGTAAAGCCCCGCGTGGGGTAAAAACCCGCACCGACATTGTAACTTGATCACCTTGGAGTAAGAAATTTACATCTAAGTGGTGGGTTTGTCCTATGGAAACCTATTGATCAATGAAATTTTGTCCTGACTAGGCACTCCAGAGACGAGAAAGGGGGGATGAGTCTGTTTTTTACTACTTTGATCTAACTTTTCTAATATAGTATATGAACATTGTAAAATGTAGAATTTGAAAAGAAGAATCAATGAATTACATGTTAATACTGGAACATTAAAGCTTCACCTTCGCGTGAAAACAGTTATTCTAATGGCTGCTTAAAAGCAACATGGGGCGTTTTTCAGAAAGTGAAAAAATGGGGGAAAATCCCCGCAGTTGTTTTGGGGTAAAACCCCGCATTTCCAAAAGGTCAAGGATTCTCTCCATTCGGCTTAAAATGGTCTCTTTTTTGAAATATTATTAATATCTTTGTTTAGCAAGTGCTTTGTACAGCTTATTCGTCTTAAAAAATTAATTGTTGGGGACATTTACTCATGAAGTTTTAATTTGGATAAGATTTGTTAGGTAAAATCTTACATTCATTTCAATTCAAATGTGCTTTCAATAATGTAAGAATTTCTTCTCTTTTTTTTTGAACATTTACTTACGTTTAATTTTTTGTTCTAGTACCTTCAGAAGAAAAACAATTCAGAACCATGATAAATATGTCGAGTTTCATGAAGCACGCAACTTAATTGCAGGCATCTCTTCGTTCTGTATGGTAGACATTAAAGTTAGGTTCAAAAATATCGGTTGAAGATATCTCTGAAAAATGAAATAAAAGCTTGGGACTTCGAAGAAGAAACAAATTTCCCTATAATTTCGAGTGAAACACTAGAGAATAACTCGAAGCTTATCCCTGTACAGTGTGACCAAGATAACTTCAATATGACAAGAAGGAGGAGGTTATGTAGAGGGTTCTTTTTTACACAAAACACCTAGAAACCTGCAAATGTACTGAGACACAGGAAGAGTCATTGGAAATGAAGACGTTATAACTAAATTGTCGTAACCTCAGCAGGACACGGTTCCATCCACGACGCAATAACATTTTTAGAAAACTCAACCTAGTGTACTAATAATTTAAAGCACTGGGTACTAGATATTCAATTAAATTATAGCTTCAGGCATTTAAATTATTTTTTATATAGCGGTTGCCATTATTTTCCGGGTAGTTAATCCTCCTTTTACGGAGAAGAAAATATTTTCGAGATAAAGTTGAAAAGAGAAAAAAAAAAAAAAAGATTAAACGTGTGAGATATTTAAGTTCTGTATTGCTGAATAACAATAAACCAATGATTCAAGGGGGTTTTTCAAGTGTTTTTATCAAGCAGTCACCCTTTTTATTCACATTCGTCTTGAGTGGGGTAAAGATCCGCATTGCGGAGTTTTACCCCATTTTGTGGGGCAAAACCCCGCAATTTTGTTTTCCCGCTAAATTGTAATTTTCTCAATTATTCTTAATCAGACATAGCTAAAATTTGGAAGGATTATAGGTAACAATCCACGCAATGACTGTAATTTAAAAAAATGGGAAAATATGCCCTTTATTGACCATGGTGGTATAAAAACTGAAAATCGCGGGGCTTTACCCTCACCTACGTGAAATTAGTCTTTAAAACTAAACCTACTCAGTTACGTTAGGTAGTAGTTTATAGGAGGCCCCGACTTCAAAAGGTTATTAAAAATTAAGAGATCGTATATAATTAGTCAGGTATTTAAAATAATTTATCGTATATTAATTTAAATCAGTGTTTATTTTATAATTTGGTGTTTAGTTTAGTTGATTTTTATACTGGAATTGTAAAATAAATTTCATTTCTTTGTTTGGGTAGGAAATAGAATGTAAGTGTAATCAGTTATTTTTTGCTTTTTAGTTCCTGAGTATTTTTTGAAGGAGGTTTTTTTTTTAAATTTAAAAGTAATTTATTTTTTGCTTTTTAGTCGTATAAATAACACAGCGAGCGTCTCGGAGACTTCCGACGACTGTGAAGAAAGGCTTTTTCAAATGCGTAACTATGTACAAAAAAAATTGTCTTCATCATTAGTTCAACTTTATCAAAGTTTGCTTTCCGAAAGGAAATGCACGAGTCACTAAAAAAAAAAAGAAAACCGAAATCGCTTTAAATTTAAATTTGTAAAATTGTAAGTTTTAGAATTGTAATAGTGTAAATTGTAATTTATGTTTCGCAAAACGTGTCATGTAACTAGTGATAAAAGTCGTATGTTTTTCACATGGCCCCACTATAAATGAGGATTAAAAATTCCACCAGAATGAATTTTATGTTTGCTTCAGAGAACCCTTAATTCAAAATTTTCATTATCATTACTCTTAATAGTATATTTTTTTAGTACTTTCTTTAACTATAGGTAAAGAAATTATATACCTTTGTTTTACGGTCTTTGTTTATCAATGGGTTTTATATTTAATCGTTTGTGAGGGAAATTGCATGAAATTTATTGTTTTACCCTTAACTTTTCCCTTAAGAACAAATAGGGTAAATCAAAGATTTGGAAACTAAGTTAGACCACTCCAGAACAAAACCACCACTAAACAAAAAAAAAAAAAGCATCAAAACCGATTCACTAAGTGAGACGATATACAAAATTAATAAAGTACAAATCGAATTAAATGTGAGTATGATATTTTAAGAGTTCCGTCAATTTCATCAAACCTTAACTTGATTAACATTAGACCGCCGAGGAAGTATACCGTTTCAAACAAACAAACAAAAAAAAAAAATTCCTTCTCGGTACAGGCAGGGGCGTGCACAGAAATTTTGGAGCCCATCACAAATGACTTTTCCGGGCCCCCTCTCCATATTGTTTACCCCTATATTTCACCCTTAGTTATAAAAATATTGGGCCCCTTCAGGCTCGTGCCCGGGCCAACAGGTGTCCCTCCCCCCTCCCTGTGCACGCCCCTGGGTACAGGTCTCTTCGAGTAGTTATGGAACATTGTACAAAGGAAAAACAAATCCGACGAGTTCAGAACCTCCTCCTTTTTTTGAAGCCTGCTAATTAATATAACCCTAATTTCAAATTGAACTGGCGGCATCGTGAAATAGTAAATCTAGAATATTGGTCAAACTTCAGAAACCATACACAGTTATAGTGTATATCATTAAAGAATATAAATTAAATCGTGGGGGAGGGGTGTTCTGTATTCAATTCCCCCTCAATTGAACACTAAATATATTTAAAAATTGGAATATTAAATACAGAACTTTATATCTTAGTGCGTAAATAAATTATTTATTAGTAAATAAAATATTAAGGTAATTGATTCAACTATTAAAGTAGCAAAATATATTTAATTTACTGCTATGCTACGCAGTAATAAATTTATTAGTAAAATCTACAATAAAAAATTAACAGGCGGCGCAGCGTTGCGAAAATTAATCATCCATGTGCCGCGAGGATTAAATATCGTTCAAAAGAAAGCCAAAATCTTAGGTGTGAAAATACACCGATCACAGCAAAACCACGTGACCGTGACGTATGAAATTTAAAGTTACTGGGATTTCTCCGGGACCCCTTATCAGATCCAGACCAAATTACAATGGAACCATCTGGGAAGAATACCCTTTCAAACAAAAAAAAAAAAAAAAAAAAAAAATTGAAATCGGTTCAGTAGTGTTGGAATAGTTCGAAAACATACATAAAAAGTCGCAATACGAAATCATAACCTCCTTTTTTGAAGTCGGTTAAAAAGGATTATACATGTATGCAATATATTTTGCAATTTGGGCATCAGTTGTTCCTTCTTATTACAAGTAACACACATGCTTTTAAAAACTTTTCAGTTCGGTAAAAACATTTGGAAGTTAAGCTATTGTTTAATGGATGTTTATGATCTCAACTAGTATCACAAATTTTCTACTAATCCACAAAATAAAATTGCTAATTGTAGTTCTAATGCAGTAATGCTCATTTTCAAGTACAGTAGACCCTCGTTTTACGCGGGGTTACGTTCCACGGAAATGCCACGCAAATTGAAACCGCGTAAATTGAGATCTAATAATAGTGTTAAAATAGGGGTTCGGATCCGTTTTAACAAAATACTTCATTCTAGTAATAACTAATTGTATCATATGTTTAATGCGTACTTATATCGACTTTTATGCACAACATGTATAAAGAAAACACAAATTAATTTCGAGTTCTGTTTATAAAGGGCTATGATAGTCTTTCGGCAGTCATTAAGAATTTTTCTCTGTGATTCTTTGCATAGCAGTAACGCATCCATGATCACTTGCGTCATTTCCATGACAGAATCTTCCTCCACTAACAAATCAGAAAAATCATTTCTATTGTTTAGGAATGACTCAAAATTTTCAGTGTGAACATCTTTGGTTGTGCGTCACCGACGTCGGTATCCTCGTCGGTTTTGGCCTCCTTTTTCACTCCTAAAAGCTCTTTTTCCAGTGAGTTCTGAACTGTGTGATTTTAATAACTTTACTTCTGGAAAGAGCTCTGAGACCATTCTCATAAACTGTCTCCAGTTGCCCAAGCTCGGTTATTAGCATGCTAAAATGCAGTTTATTATGTATAATCTATAATTTTTAGGAGTTTAAATTTTGAAAAAGGGGAAAATTTTATCAGTTTGCATTGCTGCATCCGCGTAAAACCGAAACTTATCCGTGTAAAATAAAATAAAGGTGTTGAATCTTGAACCGCGTATATTCGAATCCGCGTAAAATAAACTCGCGTAAAATGAGGGTCTACTGTATTAAAAAGACATATTTCTTTTCATGCAGCAACCTAATCGAAAAATAAAAATCTGCGAATAAAATAAAGGTATATTGCCATCATAACTTTCAACTTTGCATGAATTCTAAGTAAAAAGCAAATAAAAAAAGGTACAGTTAACCTTTTATATGCTCCCCTTCATTAAAAAGTAACCTTCTTCTACCTTAAGTTGTAAGTTTCAAAACTTCTTACCTATTAAATTATTGCAATCTTCCGAAGTTCCTTGCAGCAGCGGAGCAGATTCTAACATGCTGATCCTCCATTAAGAAAAGTTCAAGTGAATGTTGCTGGCATTTCAAATTAATACAAACAAAAGACGAAACGTCAATAAATGTTTCTTTTAAAGCTTTGACGTCACTAAATGTTACTCATTTTTCAAGGCATACAAGATGTAAATAGAAAGTTATAATTTTTCCTTATTATATGGCACCTTCAGTTTCATGCGTCTGTCACTTATCAGTCATTTACTTAGGTGTTAGCTGCAGGAAGGTTCACAATTTGACGTATTTTTTTCTATAAATGAACGCAGGGTCAGCCTAGAACTTATTTTTTAACTCCGTTCCTTTGACTTCCTGTTGTTATTTTCCTTTAAAAGAAATGACCGCTTCTTACGCTGTCAGTGTTTAGAAAGTGGAAATTTATAATAAGTATCTTTGCTTAAAATAAATGATTGGAAAAAATAAAAAGTTAGAGGACGTAATAATACAATGGTTTCCTATGTATTGTTGAATTTATCCGAGGCTTTTTCTGTCGCAATGAGCTATACAGAAACTTAGGTTCATAAATAAAAATGAATGAACAATGGTAATGAGTTGAGAACGGATACTGATGATTTAAAAATAAATAAAAATGCCCATAAAACAAAACAAAAAATCTAATATAGTTAAACCAGGGGTGCCCCAATGGAAGGTCATAGAAAGTCACTATAACCTTCCAAAAATTTCAAAATTAGGCACATTTTGTCCCACTGTTCGGCAAAATTATCATTCGACAAAATTTGGAGTACCCAAAATTATCATCACTCGGCGAAATTTGGAGATCCATTTGGGAAAAAAATCCTCATTCGGCAAAATTCGGGGTTCTTTTCGCAAATTAAGAATTTCTTTCCCCCAAAAATTTAAGTGCGGAGCGTCTTTGAATTAAACAAAAATATCAGACTAAAACGATAGTTCTTTCTTCAAATTATATTTCCATTAAAATACATTACGAAAAATTTATGTATTTAGATAAATTGAATACTTTTGAAGTCAAATTTTGAAATAAATGGTACATGCTAAAACAGCAAAAACTGAAAAAGCAGTTGGGAAATATAATGATAGGTCATACATTATATTTTTTAATAAATTGTAATATGCTTCAAAATTTCTTTTTCATAAGTTACAAATAATCAAGAGTGTATTAAACTATTAAAAGCTTAAATGGCTTTTTGCTATTATCAAATGCAAAAGAACGTCTTTAATCTGAAAGAAAATTTTTATGTCTGTGATGAAGCAGATTGGGGTGGGTTTCATCTTTTGATTTTTACTTTAAATTGAAATGCAATTCTTTTTCAAATAACTTCACGCTTCATATTGTAACACTTTTTAAAAATATCTCTCTCATAAAACCTATCAGAGCATAGTTACTAAGTTAACAAGGTTTTCCGTTTTCAAACTTTCTTCGAATATGCATGAATCTCATCTTTAAATATGCAAAGTTTCACAGACATAAAACTTTTCTTTCAGACAAACGGCGACGTTCTTTTGGATTTGATAATATCAAAAAGGGTTTAAGTACTTAATAGTTTAATACACTCTTGATTATTTTTAAATTTATGAAAAAATAATTTTGAAGCATATTACAATTTATTAAAAAATATACTGTATGACTTATCATTACATACCCCCCCCCCCCTTTTCCCCCCAGTTTTTACTGTTTTAACACTTACAGTCAAGTGCCCATACTTGAGACAGTTTAGAACTTTTACCTTTAGTAGCACATTAATCATATGTTTTTCATTTGAACAAAGTATTCGATTTTTAGAATATGACTCAGTACTTCACCTCAAGACAAGGTATAGAGATGTAGATATGTGCCTTAAAAAAAAAAAAAAAAGGTCATTGTCTCAAGTTAGGGACCCCCTCCCTCACTTGGGACACTTAGCATTTTAATCTTTTCTTCATGGATGCAGCAATAGATAATTGTTTGGGACACTATCATTTTAAAGAAGATTATTTTACAACACAAAGAAAAAAAAATCATTAGATAGAAATAATATAATCTTGAAAACGTTCAAAGATTTCAGAATGTATACCTTGCTCCTAAAAGTACTGAATGTCTCTCTAGGTATCTTAATTCTCTTGAATGGAATATTTCTACGTTTCCCTCTATATTTGGAAGCATAAAAGCAATTGTGAACCTAAATAAATCTTAATGCAACTGATTTTTAGCTCTCCATGATCCTCATTTTACATCTTCTCACATTCATTGTCATTCCTTCATAATACATAAAATTCACAACAAATAAATTTGTCTCACCTACACTTTGAGACTCATTTTCATCAGCAGAACTAACATATGTAATATTTTGGTAAAACGCCATTTGCTCATTAATAAATTCCATTTTTTAAACAATGACAACTTATCTGTTCTGTTACTGTATGATACATTTATTGTCATCAGTTAAAAAATATTTTGTATCTATACGTTTTTCTTAATACAATTATACACTTCATTTCCACAATATTTCTTATAGGCACTTTTATGCTTTAGTACCCTAACTTGGAACATTGTCCCAAGTTTTGAGCGTATTCGCAATTTCTCAAATTTATGAATAAATTAGTTAAACTGAATTAGTTAAGTAAAAATGAATTAGCCTAAATAAGGCACAGGTATATAGCCGAGATGAAGTGCGAAACAAATTCAAACTAATGCTGCTTAGTTAGCGTAGGTAACCAAAGTTCCATACTTAAAAATCGCATATTTTTTCGAAATTTTCAAAGTTATTAAACTAACCCATTAAGCTAAAACAAAGTTTAGATCATATAGCCTCAAATGATAACTATTCATTTATTCTGAAACGTCATTTATTTCTTACTAGTGAAATACTGACAGGTGTACCAGCTCCCTAAACTAAACTCGACAAAATATCCCAAGTTAGGATACTTTCCCAAGTATGGGTATTTGACTGTACCATTTATTTCAAACTTTGAGCTAAAAAGTAATCACTGGGAAGATTTCTTAAAAGTTTCAATCTGATTCATTATTCTGAGTTTTCGTACTTTCCAAACATACAGTAACACTATAAACTATAGCTAGTGGCATTTCAAAAACAACAAAGTAACATAGTATAATTTTTTGTAGGTTGAAATGGCGTTTTTATCATCATTGCGATTTTCTTATCCTTCTTATTTTCAATGCATCGAACATTATTTTACAAATATTTATTCAATTCTTACACGTGTGCTTTATAATATTATTTATATACATAATTATTTTTAAGTTTTGTCGTTAAAAAACTGCTTTTATATGCTTCGTGAACTATGCATACCTCAACCTGATAAAATAATAATAGTTGGTAGAACTGATTTTTATATTATTTTTTCAACGTCCCACTGAACCCATGCCATTTGACACTGTCTTACGTGGAGCACAGTAGGACAACTTGAGAGCCTTTTGCAATTTAATTTTTGAAAAAGGATTTTAATGAGGAAAAATTTTGAAAATCGAATAGTGAGAGCTTAATAATTTCATGATAATGTTCTGCCATGAGCATTTTTCTAAATCTAAAATTAAGGAAATGATAACAAAAGAAATGAAAATTGTCCCACTGTGACACCCCTCTGCCCTATTCACTGTTCAGTGTATAGCGATAATGTGAATGGGTAAACATAGATCCGATCGGAAAAAATCAAAAAAAAAAAAAAAAAAAAACTGCGTCTGCAAGTTCTGTCTTGATTTTGATTAAACCTTATTTTGACTATCAATCGCATCCACTTTGGATGCGATTAGTATGAATTCACTTACTTGAAATTTAATAGGAAAACGTTCATTCATAAATTGAAGGGTTTGGGGCAGAAATGTGACAAGCCATAAGGAGTGACTTTTCGACCAAAATATTTGTTTTTTATAACTAAAATTGAAATAAACATGACAACGGATTATGTCATTTGGAGAAAAACATATCTGGATTTAGTATTGCAGAACATAGAATGTATAATAGTACCTATAAAAAATATTCAAAAGTTGGAAATTAGCCTACTGAAAAATTCACATCATGTGGCACATCACATTCTTACCCCGTGTGCTTCAGTTTAACTTTAATGACGTAAAAACGGTGCAAATAACTGAATAGTTACCTTCTGATTCAGTTGAGAGTAAGCTCAAAGTGCGCTTTCTTTTCTGCCCTGAAGTAATCTTATCAATGAATTAAATTAAATAATCTTGAAAACTGCATTCACTTATCATAAAGCATATACGAAGTTATAGGCATTATTTTTCTATGAAGCTATGTTATTTTTGGGAAATAATAACAACAATAGTGATAAAACGCTGTAAATGTTCATGATTGACTTTATTTTTGACAATACTCGTTCAAACATGGGAAATGCAATGAACTCATCTTCAAACTGCGAAGACTGTTTTAAACACGCACAAGAAACACATAAGTATATTTGCAACAATAGTCCGCAGAGGATATATATACACACATATATACATATCATAACATGTCAACCAAGTTTTGTGAAGATTAATGCTAAAACAAAGCAGACAATTTATTAGTAAATGTACAAAACTGTTAACTTTTAAAAATAGGAACACCGTTACGAAAATTCAACTATTCATTTTGAGTCTGAGTAACATTCTTCTATTAACGAGGTTTTAGAGTACATAAATTTAATTTCTTGTAAGTAGAGTCACCCGGGGAAATTCTTGGACAAAAACAAAACTGTTACAAAATCTATCGAAGCTAGTATCAATTTTGGCATGAAGTAAGTACAATATCTTTCCAAATGTCTTAAAAAAATAAATAACTAATGAAGTAAACTAATAATAAAATGAACAAATAAAGTAATAAAAACAAAACAGAATTCTTTGCGACTAATGCCCTTCTAATATAGGTAATTATTAATTGATGTCCAGGAATTACCCCGGAGACAATGACATACAGGGTCCGGCGTGTCAACCTCCCGTATTTGACCAACATCCACCACAACCACCGATCGATAGCAGTATTCGTGCCATTTCTAGTAGCTACAATGATGCGAACTTTGCCAACATGATCCTGTTTGGCTAGAAAACTATTCGCGTTGGGAGGATCACTTTCCAAGAGTCTTCTTAAATTCCTATCCGACAATCATAGGTCAGCAGCATGTTTAAGTGCTAAGTGTTTTGTCAGTTCCAGGATAAATGTTCTCAGACGGGCCACAATTTCAGCGTTGTTACGGTTTGAGGTTGGCCAAGCGTTTTTGTTTTAAGTGCAGTACACGTGACTCTAAAGTTTGAGAGCCAAACGTGCATAGTTTCGTATCTGGAACAGGATTCTGCCGATTAAGTTGGTAACAAATGCGAATTGCTCGCGGAGTAATAATTACAAAATTACCGTTACAATTATACTCCTCCACTACACATAACGATGCCATTTGACTATTGCGACTACTGCAACTAGCACGTATACTGCTATCAATCGATACCACTTCTGCCAAATTATCCCCACCTCAACTCACACAGCACCCTCTCCTAATACTGCCGTGCTAAGCACAAAGTGGTATTTGCACTTTTTATCAAAACTGAGTTACGGTCACCAGGTGCTTCTTTGTCACATATTTCACCTAAATACAATGTTTTATGGTTATTTGGCAATGAGAAATATTTTTCACAAAAATCTGAAAAAGTTGCATCCGAATCAAATACATGGAGGCATCAAACTTTAAACGGCTACTTCTCATTTTGAACTCCGCTGCAAGTACGACTTTTGCGCTTAGCACGGCAGAATACGGAAAGTTGATATGCCAGATCCTGCATTTGATACAAACACATATTTGACGTACAAATTTGATATCTGGATAATCTATATTTTTTTATCCAAACATATAAAATTATAGCAATCGAGATAACTGAAAAACACTTAAAATTTGAATTGCGGAAACAATGTTTGCAAAGATGTATCATACGCAAGTCCAATGTTATTTTGCACTAGTGTAAGTTAAACAAGCAGTTTAAAAAAGTTTTTTTTTCTTTTTTTCGAAGTACCCAACTCTTTTTTTTTTGTAGGGTTTTTTTTTTAATTTCTTAATATAAGAAAGATTTCTGCACAAGAATTAATCCACAGAGCTACTTTTCAGAAAATGCCAACGGGAACTCAGCTAATAATGTTAAAAGAAAAGTGTATAACTTTCGTTTACAGCAGAGCTTATGATTGAAAAGATACATTTCGTTAGCATTTCTCGCAAACATTAAAACTAGGAGCAAACATGAGTTTGTATGGAGAAAACTTAAGAAGCTACATGTTTATTTAAGAACAATGGTTAACGCTACAGGCTTTTGAAAACAAAGGCAATAAAAAAAATTTCATATCATGCAAAATTAATGTTATATATAATCATCTATAGTTTCAGTTCTGCGGAGCAATCAACAATTCCTCTATAACTAAAAGATTAGAGCAGATCAATAAATATTGAGCATATATTTTACAAATTTGTACAAGACAAAACCGTTGATAATATCCAATCATCAAATGAGTTTGAAAGCAATTTTTAAACAAACAACAATTATGAAATGAAACAGAGACAATGCTTCTGAATTATCATCAGGCAGCTGTCAGATTTTTCCACTGATCTTTTTTTCCGTTTAAGTTCAGAGTGAAATCCTTATGACTAATATCATTCTTGTAAAATATCTACTTTGTCCTCGATATTTTCTACATTATGGTTTTCATCCTCAGCTGTTGGTTCGTTGTCGTCTGAATTCGCAATTGGCTCTTCTCGATGAGTAATTGACATGGTAAACGTAAAGTCTTTAGCTTCTTCCCGAAAAGTCATAAAGAACACTATAAAAGCTATCAGCAGAGACCATTCGCTTACAGAACTGATGAGGTAGGATAAATTATACTGCAAAGTATGCAAAATTAATATTGGAAAGATATGCAACGTTATACATTAAATGAATATACAAAAATATATAAAGAAGCTTAAAACAAAATCAAGTAAATAAAACACTGCTGCTCAGACCATTTGCACAAATGAGACATTTTTACGCTTATTCAGGGCTGACGGAAGGCCATGTAAACTTGTCAGAAATTAGGGGCTCGGTCCTTCAAAGGGCTCGGTTCAGAATCGGAATAGTATAAATTTTATAAGTTTTATGGCGAGAGGGACCCGGCAACCAATCTGACAAGGGTCAACGCCGTTGCTCTCGGCGTCCCTACATATATTTGCACTTTATTTCAGGAATTTTAAACTTTTGCTTCTAATTTTTATGTATTTGAACATAAGGAATAATCATGTGTCATAATATAAGGTATCAACTTTCTAAAGATGGTTCTCGTATTTAAAAAATGCAGATTTTTTACGCCTTACGGGCGGTGGTTTTACTTCAATTTTTTGTATATTTGATAACTAGAAGTCCCAGTGCTGAAACTTTATGAAATAACATTTCTACTCTTTCTTTTATAAAAAAAATGGCAATATTGCACTCAACTCATTGTATCATTCAAAAATTTTCAAGTTGCTGTTTGGAAGTTATTTTTGAAGTTGTTAAAAATACTTTTTACCTTGCAATATTCCGTATAATATAATAATAAACGATAGAAATTTTACAATGTTTATAAATACAAAGAGGGAGTTTTTTAGAATGCATAAATTTTATTCCCTTAAGCATGCATAAACTTTATTCCTTAATTCCCTGATCAAAGTGTTCCGGCTATCGCCCAGTAGGCAATGCACACAACGGAGAAGAAAAAAAGCCAGAACATGAATTGCAAACTGCTCAGCTACATCCCCTAGATCTGATCATAGTAATATCAACTAATAACAACCCTTTCATCGAAAGGATTTATATTGGTTGATCCTCTACTTCAAATTCTAGGATTGGATCAGTAACTCTTGTCACCAGTTCTATGAAAATACCCTCGAAGAAAGTAAAACCAGAGATACACTAAAGATAAAGGATTGCTCCTTTTTGATAAGCCGCAAGCTGATCAAACTAAAAAGAAACTAAACTCGAGAAAGAAAATGCCTTTTCTTAATTCATCCCGTTCAGCTGATGACGATGAACCACCCTACGCGTTACCAGATGAGAGCGACAGTAAGAATGACGATGACAACGCACAATGTGGGTATTCGTAAAGTATTTCATTTATGTGACAAACATGGTGAAACTTGGCTAAAATGTCAGAAGCGTTGTCATTGTTTTCACAAAAAACGTAACAAAAGAAAAAGAAAGAAATTTAAGTTTTGTACATTCTAAGATGGTAGCTTGTTAGCCCGCTACATGTTTTATGAAACGTATGCATGTGAAAATAAAATAATATGTATTTGTTCTTATATTATTTCTTTGATTTTCCCACACTTTCTGTGCAGACGAAATTCGGAACATTTCTTTTAGAAACTGAAAAATGTAATTGTTGAGTTATTTTTTTTATAAACAAATAAATATGTTCATTAATTTAAGTTGTTATTGCTTGAATATCTAGCCACAAAATATCACTACAACTTTAGACCAATTTCGCACTTCTTTGCAAAATCTTTATACATTTGGGAAGCAAATTACTTTCAGTAGGCGATATTTGGACCCTTTAACTTACGATCAGTGGAGATGATGACTTTCGGTTTCAGATATGAAGATGATAAAATGGCAATAGTTCTAGCAGAGGTGAAGCATAAAAAAATTTTACAGTTCCCTTTTCAAATGTAAAGCGATCTACCAAATGACGATCTATATGGTTAATGGCACTCAGTTCCGTTTATATGGGCAATCATTCGCCGGATGTTGGCGAAAATTAAACTTTAAAGCAGCAAGGTATCTTGATGCATTATTTTAAATTTCTCCAGTGGTCAATGCATATTTCACAAAAAAAAAGAGCAAAAACCACTTCTACTGATATATAAATACATTAATTTCGTAAAGTCAGAGGGGGGCATTAGACCCCTCCCTGACCTTCCTTAATGACGTGTCTGAAGGTATCGTCAAAGCGGCATAATCTCACTTCATGCGCTTGCTGGCCTGCCGAATACACGAATGTAATGACATCAAATTCTCGGCGTTGGGAGCTTAGGCGGCTTGTACGGGAGGCAAGAGGGACAACTGTCCCCTCACTTCCAAAAGTAAAGGGGCTTCGCCTCCTCACTTTTCACAGTTAAAAATTAGCGATTCATTGAAAAATGATTTTTTTACTCGATGAATTGATTTATATCACGAACATAAAAGCTAAAAATTCCTTATAAATGAGCTTTTCTCGTGTTATTTCATAAGAATGGAACTTTGAATTGGAAGGGGGTAGTCTACGATGACCACCCGTTCTGAATTTTGAGACCATTTTGCATATTTTTTGGAAGTTATTTCATCATTAATATAATGTCAAGATACAAAATTGTAGCCGATATTTACAGGAAAAAAAAGCTTAGCCACCCCCCCCCCTACCCTTCACACCTCATTTGACACCCCATTCTTTTGTGCACCAGCCGCCTATTACTGGAGGGTAAAATAACAAGTTTTAATTTTAAATGGAACAAGACATTTTAAAAGTGACAAGTCCTATACAAAGGCCTACCGTATGAAGAAGAGACGTCGTAAAGTAGTTTCCGATTAACATTTTTAATCTTACGCAAATCAGTCACTAAAATAAGCTCCGTTGCAGCCATCAGCTTTTCCTATTACAAGCTGTTATTTTCAAGTATTTATTTTTACAGAATATCGAAAGGTAGAATGTTGCTAATTAAGAGAACTTCCTTAAATATTTTTTTCTCCTGAAGGAGGAAAAGTAGGAAAGCGGTTGTTTATGATAGCAAGTGTTTTTGCTGTCCTTGAGAATAAACCTTTAGGCGCGTTCGAAAAGCAACAAGAAAGAATGAAACCTGATGTTGCACTTCGAGCATTTTAACCGATTTCATCACAAAACAAGTTGATATTTTGTAACAATTTTTTTCCAGCACGAGCTAGGAATTCAGAAACAAGTACGTCGTTCAATTGATGTTTTAGAATGCTAAAAACGGACATGATATTTGCGCAGTTGTTCATAGTTTGTAGAGATTCTGCATTTTCCGGACACAATTTCAATTGCTTGGGTAGAGCTGCATACATTGTTTTAGTTTCAGTTTTTCCGAGAAAGTAGGTACTGTCGAAATTAATAACTCGAAAAAACTTTTGACAATTCTTTTTATGTTCAGAAATCAGTAGAGAGGGAAGAATCTTGGAGTATTACAGTACAGTGGCGGAACATTTACTGTTTTAACTACGGACTTAAACGATGAAGAGATTCATGCTGATAGAAAATGCCACTAAATCTATTTAGTGGAAGCGAGAGCAATAAACCTCTTTACCAACCAGTCTTGTCCATGTGCAATCAGTACTACATGACTGATTAACCCTCCAAAATTCGCACCACGTGCAAAATACTCACACAAAGAAGAAAAAAACTTTTTGTTTATATTTTTTATCAAATATTTTATTTGTTTCAGCAACTATTTTTATTTTGTATAAAATATGATGCTCAGAATCAATTGTTAAGTTATACGGATGTGGGCGTGGATGGAGCGATGCGTGTCCGTGGTGGGGTTTGATCCACGGACGTTTGTGATTCTAACCCAGTGCTTTAACCACTGAGCCAAAAGGACCTCAAGGCTCGGGGGTAAAGATGGGTTATGTGCTCTCTGACGTACGCCACATTACTCCTCCCTTATTGATGAAGCAGGAAAGCAAGAGAGTGAAACTTCATCGGGTGGGGCGCCGAAACCAGAAAAAAAAAAATGTGGCTGTAGTTGTGTGTCAGTAGCTGCAGCTGCTGCTGCAGAATCTATTGCTGCAGAGCGCGAGGCGTGCAATGTTAGTATCCGCAATAGCGCGTGTGACAATGAGCGCAAATGGCTCGGTGGATGAGTGAGTGATGCAGAAGGCATTTCAGCGAGGAATGCCGTACTTTTAAGAAACATGGTCCTTCCTATAGCTGCTTTCAGGGGCATGCACGTGGGGGAAAAGGGACACCTGTCGGCCCGGACCCGAGCCTGAAGTGGGCCCAATATTTTTAAAGCTAGGCGTGAAATATAAGGGTAAACAATATGGAAGGGGGCCCGGAAAAGTCATTTGTGACGGGCCCCAAAATTTCTGTGCAAGCCCCTAGCTGCTTTACATGGCACCATTTGTACTGTTGCCTAGTAACCAATATGTGGACGTGGAGGGAGCAAGCGATGTTTGATACACGGACGCTTGTGATGCTTTAGCCCTGTGCTGAACCACTGAGCCAAAAGGACCTCAAGGCTCGGGGGAAAAGTTGGGTTATGTGCTCTCTGAAGTACGCCACACAATGTTTATGGTAACATTTTTCGGTAGTTGGGAAGCTCTGTGATCACAGTCTGGCGTATTAAACGAAAGGCACGGTTAAACTAATCAATAATACTAACTAATAATAAAAAACTCTACTCACACTTAGCATAGAGACTGACCAGTTACAGTTTCCAACTCGATTCGCCTCGTCTAGTTCATCCATGAAGCCTTCTCGCACAGTGTAGCCTTCTGAATAAAAGTGTTAAAGAACAATACAAAGAAAGAATTTTATAATTCTTAAAGCTTAAAAAAACTTCCTAATATTTGAAAAATTTCTAAATTCCTTTGTTAAAAATACACCATTTTTTTCTTTGGTAGATTTGAATATTTCTAGAAAATTGAAAAAAAAAAAAAAAAATAAGAGTTAACATGAAGAGCGTAAGAAAAATATTTTAATGTCAAGTTTCAGTTTTTTTCACATTCATTACAATCAAACTAATTAAAAAATAGCAAAGATTTCCGTTAAAAAAAAGTTTCATTACTACGAGAGGTAACTGTATAAATTTCGTGCTCGTTCAAATTTGGTTGTTTTATAACTTTTAGTGCAAAAAAAGAAAAAGATACTTTGTCGAAGCTTATGGTTAAATATTTTCCTGGTTTTTAACATGTTTACTGTAACTACCGTTAGAACAAAAATGCTAAAGCAAGGATTAATTTACATCTATTCTTTTTCGCTCATTTTCAATAAAAAAGCTTAATTTCGTATGAGTGCTCTTAGCTGTTAAGTTTTGTGTTCGTCTTTTTCTCTTATTCGAAGAATTTCTTACTGACCCCTACGAGTATACTGATAATGTAGCTTTATAGCCAAAATTATCCATCCTTAAAAAAAGAATAAACAATTTAAATTTGCTTTGCAACCTCACAGTAACATTGAAAATCACATTTATGCTCCAAATTTCTATTCCAACATGATAGTTAATTACTTATAAGAACGGCACGTTAATACCCCGAAAAGATGTAACACAAGTATATATATATATATATATATATATATATATATATATATTTGAATGTATATCATAAGTATGGTGGTATGAATAGATTTTATGTTTGAATATCAATAAATCAATTTTTTATGCAGAAAATGATCTAGAAAATTAAATTTTGTTCTTATAATTATGATCTTAAAAAAACACTGTTAGTACAGGTTAGGGTGCGGGAATTTCCTTTCTTGAAAATGAAAATAAAACATTTTACATACCCAAAAATTCTTTATTATCTTTCTCCTGCTACCCATAATGAGAGGTTATGCTTTACACTGTTTTGAAAACATCTTGTAAGTGTTTCAGTTGAACTCAGAAGTTTTGGTCGACTCTTTGGAGCAAGTCGACCGGTATATTGGCAGTTTCGGCTCGGATGTGGTTCTTCAGGCTCTCCAGGGTTCGTAGACGATCGTTATAAACCCGCGAATTCAGATAACACCGCAGGAAATAGTCACAGGGGGCTAAATCAGGCGAGCGTACAGGCCAGTTTAAGTCCCCATTCCGATCGAGCGGCTGTTAGAAAAATATGCATTCACAGTAAAAGTGCCGTGCTGTCTCGACCAAAGCATGATGTAATAATACGTCTCATTCAAATATTTCCGTTGAGCCTCTCCCCATCACTCTGCGATGCTCCACACTTTTTGCGTGCCAAATTCAAATGAGCTGATGTCTGCATCACATGACTTCCTTTTACACCAATTTAAAGTTATTTCCCCATTATTGGCAATTTTAATGTGATTCAATAGTTAACTCTCTAAATATCACCAACAATGGCCAAATTGAAACCAGATTAAAAAAAAAAAAACAAATCTCCAAATTCGTCGCCAAGTCGGCGACAAAACTTGGCGACCAAAAGACTGGCGATATATCGCCAAGTGTCTGCCAAATTATAACACCACTTGAGTATACATCGAAATTAACAATGATTTCCCCCAAAAAGGGACAAAAGACCCCTTTAGAAACACCCGAATGCAATCAAAAGAGGAAGTGCACAACTAGACCCCACTAGGAGTCTACGTACCAAATTTGAACTTTCTAGGACATACCGTTCTTGAGTTATGCGACATACATACGCACATACATACGTACATACAGACGTCACGAGAAAATTTGTTCTAATTAACTCGGGGAATGTCAAAATGGATATTTCGGGTGTTATACGTTCTTTGGCACTTATTCGCATGTGGTCGGATTGAAAAAAAAAAAAACTCAACATTCATTCACGGGTGAGCAAAATGGAAATTAAGGCCAAATTTTGAGTGAAATTTTTTTTCCGAATACAATACTTCCTTTTTGAAAAAGGAAGTATTGTATTCGGAAAAAGGAAGTATTGTATTCGCGAAAAAAATTTCACTCAAAAATCGACCTTAATTTCCATTTTGCTCACACCCGAATGAATGTTAAATTTTTTTTCGACTCGACCACACGTGGAAAAGTGCGTAAGAACGTATCGACACGCGAAATATCCATTTTGTCTATTCCCGAGTTAGTTACAACGAGTTTTCGTGACGTCTGTATGTACGTATGTATGTGCGGATATGCGTATGTATGTTGCATAACTCAAGAATGGTATGTCCTAGGAAGTTGAAATTTGGTACGTAGACTCCTAGTGGGGTCCTTTGGTCGCCAAGTTTTTTCGCCAACTTGGCGACAAATTTGGCGATTTTTTTTCTAATCTGTTTTAATTTAAACACTGTTGGTGAGATATTTAGAGAGTAAACTAATGAATCACATTAAAATTGCCAGTAATGGGGGAAATGACATGAAATTGGAAGAAGAATCTCGAAACTCGCTACGTAATGTAATCTTTAAGAAAGGTTTTTTTTTCCTTATCATCGATACTTTGTGAGGTTTTTTTTTTTTTTTTAATGTACATCATACTATGTTTGAAAAGTGAATAGATTATAGATAATTTCAACGGGCGTTTATTTTCGAAGTAAACAAAAGGATACGAAGGGCAGCACACATTGTTATCAAACAGATGAGAAATACTCGAATTCCTAGAATTTGTCTCTGTTTGGGATGTAACAGGGACATGATGTAAGTGATTAAGATGCAGTAGAACATGCCTCCCAAGAAGAGTAGCAATGCTCCAATCAGATGCGGCGTTATGGTGATGGTGATCTGTAAAATTAGAAAACAAACGAATTTTACATCTCTGCTGTAAGTTATATCCCACCAAAAACTTAAAATGTACAAAAAAAAATTTTGAAAAAAAAAAAAATAGAACCGACTTCAAAATTGCTCTAAAAAGTGAAAAATAATTTTATTCTTTAAACACCATCGATAATACTTTTAAACATAATTTTTGAAGTTGGCGCAAAAACGATCGATAAAATCATTCACAGCCATAATTTAACTACAAGTATAAATTTAACCAGGTCCAGTTTCTTCACTACCAAATGCATTACGCATTGATGACAGCATATTTGAGTAACGATATAAATGTTTCGTTCCTAACTTTGGATGATTTTTTGATAAAAATATGAACGAAGCATGGTTACAATGGATTTTACTTTTTGTTTTTGCGCCAACTTCAAAAATTATGTTTAAAAGTATTATCGATGGTGTTTAAAGAATAAAATTATTTTTCACTTTTTAGAGCAATTTTGAAGTCGGTTCTATTTTTTTTTTCAAAATTTTTTTATTTCATTCTTTTTAGTGTAAATGTAGATATTTCAGTAAAAGTAAGAAGTTACCTAGTAAGAAGTTCGGCCCTATATCACTGTATTGCTTTAGAAAAGCCTTTATTCAAAATTATCATTACAATTACTATTAATGTTACTCTTATATGGCACCAAACTTTTATAACAATGAGTTTCATGCTGTCGCGTAGATGAAGATAGCGAAGCCAATGTGAAAGCCAAATGAAGCGAATACTCAAGCGACTTGGAAAGATACAGAAATTAATAGAACATTCGAGAAAATACGGGAAACAGTAGAAACGTAATTTTAGTAAAATTCACTTTGTCCTAGTCGGGATTTGAACCCGGGTCGCTCGTGTGGGAGGCGAGAATTCTACCACTGAGCCACCGTTATCCACGGATGAAAAGTGCGAAGTTCGCTACAATCTAATAGGGAAATTGCATAAAGTTTACTGTTTTTTGCCCATAACTTTTTTTCTAAAGAACAAATATGGTCAAACAAAGTAATGGGACCTAAGTTGAGCCATCCCTTATCCATCAAAAAAAGAATCATCAAAATCGGTTCACTAGGTGAGACGCTATGAGTGGACAAACAAAAAAAAAAACATACATACGGTATGAACTGATAACCGCCTCCTTTTTGAAGTCGGTTAAAAATACAAGTCTCACATCAACCGTAAAAAGTTGTGAGATCTCATGTAGTTCTAAATCAGTTATTTTAGTTAGTATGTTGGAAATCACCAATTTAACAATGTTGCCATAAATTGCAATGTTTATAGTGACCATATTGATATCAAACATCTTTATTTCGCTAATAAATATAGTGATTTGGCAATCGCATGCCAGAATAATAGCATATGCCTAACAACAGCGATTTGAGCCCTTTATTTGGGCTTGCTTACATACAGGTATTGCGTAAATTAGGCATAAGCATTAAGAGTGCTCTAAATAGTAGAAAATTCTGTACTTTTCCATTTCACGAGAACAAATCTTGTCAAGCAGACTTTATTCACGACAACATTCTGGTTACTCTTAAAAAAAAAAAAAATCAAATTTAAAAGTTACTCGAATTAAAAGGTGAATTTTAAATAGCTTGCGGGGGAGAATTATTTTACATGACCGACACGTAGTGTTTGGTAGACGTTATAATCAATAATTAAAAGCCACAATTTAAAAATAAAAAAAGATTTCCAACTAACTTTTCATTATTAGTTAAGACTAAAAAAAAAAAAAAAACAATCAGTAAACAAAACATCATAAACCTTCTGAGTTATGTCGTAGCATTTGAGAATAAATCAATACGAAGTAGTACTACGTCTAACCTTGGTTTTCTCAAAACCTCTATTTGTAATTAATAAATATTATTTTATTTCAACTATTAAATAATAATTTTTTTTCTGAGATGTGCCATTATTGTCGCCGGTGATTGATACATGATCGTGACACTTGCCTGATCACAACATAGAAATCGCCAACAAACTGCGTTTGTTTTATGTGTCACGGAAAACTGTTTAAAATACAAGGCAGTTTATTTTTAAATATCGTTTACAAAATTTATCGTTACTAAAAATTTGAATTGAAAAAAAAGTCTTTAACTTTTAGTATTATTTAATTTGTATTTTTTAAGAAACTAAGTGACTGAAAAAAATTTAATGACATGAAAACGCAGTTGCATTGCATTAGTTTTAGAAATATTTTGCAACTCAAGAAGCAGGAAACAGTTTAATGTTATTGCAACACAATGAAAGTAAAAACCAATACAAGCGACTGCATTACTTAAGTTTGAGAAATATCTTGAAATACAGAAAGTCGCAATTTATTTTCAATTGTATTGAGCAAAATAAAGAACTTTAAAAACTGAAATTGAGAAAGATAAAATTGCTATAGTTAATGGCAAAGCTGTTTTCATAATTATTGACTATTATTTTACATTTAACTCCTTCAGTTATTTATCAATTGCAATAGAAACCAAAAAACTAAAAAAGAATATTTGTATTATTACTTTTCAATCCACCCGAGGTTAATGATCTACATTTCTTACACACTAGAAAAATCTAGACTTTTCCTTCGCTCGCGTTTTCGCATAAGGAGAAAATTTTCCTTTTGTAATTTAAAAGGTTAAAAGTATGAGATGAGGGGGGGGGGGTAGTCCAATGACATTTTTGGAAATGACTGCTGATTTCATTTATTCGTTTTTATTATTTTTAATTTTTTCTTTTTAATTTGATATGCGTGATGTAAAACTAGATTCAGTGCAGTAAACTTTGAATTGTAGTGCAGTCAGTTGTAGTTATCGCGTCCATGATTGGGTACTATTATACGGCCCTATGAGCTAATATTATATGGCACCATGGGCTATAAGTTTATGGAACCATGGGCTATTATTATATGGAACCATGTGCTATTATTATATGAAACCATGTGCTATTATTATGTAGAACCATGGGCTACTCATATATGCTACCATGAGCTACTATTATATGCAACCATAGACTGCTATTATATGGCACCATCATTAAAATGACACCAATCGTAAGTGTATACCGCGGGCACTAAGTAAGGTTAGTAATAAAAGTTCTGTCTTTAATAAAAATAACGTCTACTCAAAAGCTGAAGATATGAAAGCTTTTTTTCCAATATTGTGGTAGGCTAGGTTCCTCATTGAGTGAAGAGAAATATTTTCTCTTGATAGTTTTGATCAAAACCTATTTTTGCCATTGCGGAGATCTTAAAATCAGCATGGTTGAAGTTTGAATATAGTGAACGAAAGTTTGGAAGTAAACTGGTGCTTTTATATAAAAGACTTGAAAAACTTAAAAGTGAATAGAGAAATTAAAAAAGACATTGTATATGTCGTTTATGAAAACTAAAAATATTTCTAAATCCTAACTAAAAGAATACCGCTTTGTTATCGACTGATCTTAAATAATCGAGAGCAATGCATAATGAAATGCAATGGCACAATGACGGCACTAGGTTGCCAAATGAGAGATTTTGTTCTGCCTTATCGTATTATGCAATACATAGTGATGAAGTTGTCGAAGGTAGCGGACAGTGTACTTACTGTACATAAATTTGAAGATAGGAAGGTATATACACTGATACTCTTTAGAGAAGATGATGCGGAACATCATGCTTTTTTTTACAACTTCATCTAAGAATCTTTACTTTTCTGAAAATATGTCTCGTATAACAGATCGAGATGTATATTCACCCGTAAACTGTAGTTTACTTATAATAAGTGGCGAAAAATAAATGATGAGTATTAAATTGGAATAGGAGACATTAATGATTGATTGATGTGAGGTATTCTTTATCTAATTGTTTAAACGAAGTCTTCAAAATAAAAAAAAATAAAATTTATTAAAAATCAGAGTGTATACGCAATTTTTCAAAGCATACCAGTAAGTGTACGCCGTATACTTACTAATACAATACTGAGTATATAAATAGGGATTAGTGTAACTTTTGGTAGTACTTTTAAATTTGATTAGTACAAGTTTTGATGGAATGACGTGGTATTGAAACAACCTCTTTACTTTGGTCACAATCGAAGGAAATCCACTTTAAAAATTACGTAATTGGTGCTTCAGGGAAGCAAATTTCTGTAGACTGTAGTGTTGTTGATTAAAAACAAGGACATTTCAGAAGCCCTTATTTACCAATTGAATATAGAATAAGGAATTACAGATGATAAATTTTAAAACTGCTTTTAGTAAACAATTGCGCAAGTCAAAAAAAAAAAAAAACAAAAAAAAAAAAAAAAAACAATAAACTGAGTCTAAAATCTTTTTTAAATATGTAAAAAAGTTTGGGATAAATTTGAGGATATTGCACTTCTTAAGTAGTGTTACTTATTCGCTTCAATGGAGAATTATTTGTGATGGTTATCGACGCGAGAAAAATAAATATCCGTTTTCCGCAGACAATTGCAAGTGGAACCGATTACTTGAATAAACACTTCACAATTTGATCACTTTACGTTTTGCAAACAAGCTTAATGCATTCAAAGATTAAGTTTTTGCTTTTAGTAGCTTCTTGAGGAAAAGTTATGAGTAATTAGCTCGGTTTCTCGAGGTATTTTTCTTAAATCATTTAATGACATTCTCCCTTCTCTACAGCCAAGAACGATAAAGAACTACGGAGGAACAATTAAGCTTTAAAAGGTCACACTCCTTGTTTGATAATTTGATTAATCAACTAAAAAGCGAGATTTTTTTCTTCACTAGTAAAGCAAAAGCTTTTTATTAAAATCATTTGTCACTTTCCATATGCTATTGTTTTCAACCTATTAATGTAACAAAGTAAAACATTTCATCAAAAACACCTGATCTCCATGAAATCCATTTGAACTGCAAGCACTTCCCAGGGGTGCCCATTTTAATCTGCAAGCACTTCCTACAGATGCCCCCCCCCCCCCGCAAGAGCAATGGCACACCACTTCAAATGCTACGGGTTATCTCCAGAATGATTACTTCCAAAATTGAAAGTAATACCCCTTAAAACACCCCTCCCTCCCCCCACCAAAAAAAACAGAAAATTCAATGCCGCAGTCATGGACCCCCCTCTGTCTGTCCCACAAACGACGACAGGATCTGACGCCACTAATCTTCCACAATTATGCTATACTTAAAGGATCATCTTATGATCACGAAGTTGGTCAAATTGGGGTTATATCTCACTATGTAATGTGGTTAGATCTTGGTCATGTTTACTCATTTCTGATTTAAACATCGGCAAAAAGCAAGTTTTCGCTCTGGAAAATTGTCGTTTTATTGAAAAAAGAATTCTTTTTTTTTTAAACCGTTTATCTTGCTTATTATCGTGTGGAATTTTCAACACCAGTGAGTAGCTTTTATACTTACCGTGTCTTTGAATACAAAAATATTATAATTTACGTACGGATAATTATCAGTGGGATTACTGATAATTATTAGTGGGGCAAACATAACTTCCGGCACAATATTTTCCACATGCATCAGTTTTATAAAAAATGTTTCCATCTATGCATTTATAGCTTCTTTTCTTTTTACTCCCAATTAAAGAGTTTGCAAATGAACATGTGAGATCAGATGCTGTAGAGATCATTGTAATTTTGCAATTGTAAAAATTTAGTTTGAGATTAGTCGTTTTCAGTGACTAATCACTTTTAAGTTGATATTTTCAATGAAGACCACCATATTAAATATATTAGCTATATATTGCTTTAAGTCAATAACATAAACTAATTAATTACTATACAAGGTACACGCATGATGTTATGTTGTAGAAATGCTTTTATATAATTAAGTATGAAACAATTAACTTAAAAAAATCACGTGTCCAATGCAGCAGTTGCGCTGTAAAACACGCTTTGAGCACCAAATTTCGGCAAAAAGCAAAAATAAAACATTCACTAAATATCCCCCCCCCCCACACACACGCCAATAACATCTCCACAGAGTTGGGACGTTCTTAAAGAGATCATAAGCACGTTTTTTTGTTCTCGAGATGCATATTAGAAAAGTGTTAAACAAACAGCGCCAGAATGTTATTAGCTAATGTAGTTTAAGCACCGTAAAATTTTAACTGTACTATACTGTATTAAGTACTGTAGATTTTTTTTAAAGAAATGTAAAAATCTACGATCAAAGCGAATTCACCTGATGACCTTAATTTTTATTTTGCGCTCTTTGCTATGACTCACCAAAAGTCTTAATGTTTCTAGAATTTCAAGGTATTAAAATATACTTACTAACTACTAACTCTCATACGCAGTAAAATATGTTCTTTTTTTTTTCTTTTTTTGAAATGATTCATCTATTTATTGGATACCTACTCAACCTTTTAGTTAATGTTAGATTTTATCGCACTGACTTATTATTCTGTTAACTATTTTCGTCAAAACCAAAACTTCGACAAACGATAAACTGCCAATGATGCAGTCGGCAAATTTACTTACTCATTTTGAAAACTTTCGGCAGGGCCGCCCCGGTGGGGGGCTACGGTAGGTTATTGTGACCTCTCAAAAAACTCTTAATTCGGACGATCCGGAAAAATTATCATCATTCAGAAAAATTTGGAGTTCTATTCGGAGTATCTATCGTCGTTCGGCGAAATATGGAGTTCTATTTGGCAAAACTATCATCATTCGTCGAAATTTGGCTTTCCACTCGGTAAAACTATCATCATTCGGCGAAATTTGGAGTTCCATTCGGCAAAACTATCATCATTCGACGAAATTTGGAGTTCCCTTAGCAAAAATTAAAGTTTTGTGCTCCCTGTATTTCGGATTTAGATTTAGGCTATTATGATCTTCACATTTGGCGATAGTTTTGGTTTTGACCAAAGTGATCGACTAATACTTAATTGCCGATTAATTATGCTTTTGAAAGGTGCTTAGATTATAAATATAAAACAATTTGTGCTATTCATATAACTGTACCAGTTTATAAAACAGACACCTGTTTCTGAAAATAGAAGAAAAAAACTCTGCATATGAAATAATTTCATTGAGTATTGTTATAAAAAACTAAAAAGAGATAAAACAAAAATACGTTACCCAGTTTTCTTGCGTCCTGTGGAAGTCGATTGGAAATGCTCCTACGACCAGCATTCCAAGAATTGCAAAATGGCCTGGGATTAACGATATCCTATTCAGTAATGCCACTGTGCTACGGACCCACTGGTCGTCAATTTTTTTCTTCTGCAGTCGTACGCACATATAAAGTAAATTAAGGCCAATAAAAGCTGTAATATTAAAACATGCCAATTTTCATACACAAAAAATTTATTTGTTATTGATATTGAAGTACCCTACTCAATACTTACTACTGTAAAATCCCGTTGCAACAATGTTGTAGGGACCGCAAATTTTCTCCGTAATTAGGAGAATTTCGTTGTAATGGAATTCAAGAAACATAATGGAAATTAGATCGGGACTGATAATTTATTTCGTTGAAACGGATATTTCGTTGTACTGATATTCGTTGTAACGAGATTTCACTGTATTTGGAGTCACAAATGTCTCAATAAAAAATAAGTGGGGATTATTAATTGAATTGTCAGGGGGAAGAATGCTTTCAATGCCTCCTCCCCACAGGTAACACAATTTTATATCTGCAGGATTTGTACATATTTGTTTGATTTCTTTCAACTATGTGAATCACTAGTTGAAATAATGTTTTCATTCACCTCTAACAAAAGAAAAAAAGAGATGACATAAGGGGGAGACAAGTTAAGTAAAACTTTATTTTCACTCACCTGTAAAAAAAAAGATTGTATGAACTGAAAGTAATCTTGCCCCTGACTTTTCAATCATAAGAACGATTTTTACTCTAATCTTACTTATTTTTAAATTTTAGCATTAAGTATTTCTTTACATTTCAACACAAATACTTCATCTTGAATAGTATATTTTAGTGGAAATCTTTAATTGATCAATAAAATGTTTTCTTTGTACTACATGATAACGAAACTTCATTAGAAACGAGCTGATGTGTGCATCACATGACTTCCTTTTACTCCAATTCAATGTCATTTCCCCATTATTGGCAATTTTAATGTGATTCAGTTGTTTATTCTCTAAATATCACCAACAGTGGCCAAATTGAAACCAAATTTAAAATTAAAAAAAAAAGAAGGAAAAAAATCTCCAAATTTGTCGCAAAGTTGGCGACAAAACTTGGCGACCAAAAGACTGGCGATATATCACCAAGTGTCCGACAAATTATAACACCACTTCAGTTTAAATCGAAATTAACAATGATTTCCCCCCAAAAAGGAGCAAAAGACCCCCTCAGGAACATCTGAATGCAACCAAAAGGGAAGGTGCACAACTAAGCCCCACTAGGAGTCCTCGTACCAAATTTCAACTTTCTATGACATACCGCTTTTGAGTTATGCGAGATACATACACACATACGCACATACATATACGTACATACAGACGTCACGAGAAAATTCGTTGTAATCAACTCGGGGGTCGTCAAAATGGATGTTTCGGGTGTCTGTAGGTTCCTAGGCATATATCCACGTGTGGTCGGGTCGAAAAAAAAAACTCAACATTCATTCGGGGGTGAGAAAAATGGAAATTAAGGCCGATTTTTGAGTGAAAATGTTTTCGCGTAACTATATGCGAAAAGTTTAAATGCATCAAATTTCAATAGCGATTTTATTTATTTCACATATTGAATTTGCTCAGATTTTTAAATGTATTTCCTATTTTCAGCAATATGCAGGGTGTGATGTGTTACGCCTTACCCGAATTTTATTATAGCACCTGTTATTCGTAAATTTGTGCTTTTATATTCAGAACAGCTAAACTCATTGGATGCGAAGTGATGAATGTTGTGAGATTTTTAAATTTAAAACTTTAACTATGAACGATTTCTAAAATTCAAATTTTTGTACAGTATACCGATCTTCATATTTGTATTTAATAAGCATTCACGTAGTTTACTTATTGTATGTCAAGACATTGACGGCAATGTGTAATTTCATGTTTGAGGTTTTTTTTTTCTTTTTTCTTTTTTTTTTTTTTTTTTGATATTCTTCCTGGGAAAAACTTTTATAGGGTAATCAGTTAAAGTACAAACAAAATTTGAGTCAAGAATGTTAAGTCTTTTGTTTTATTTATTGTGTTACTTTTTTCATTCTATTATCTCGTAATTTTCTTCACACCACTTCATTTTTACTTTTGTTCAAATATCAATTTTACTTAAGTACAATTACTCTACTCAGTATGTTTCCCACTTGTGCACTATCCCGAAACCTTACCCTCGAACCTATACATCTTCGGTTTTTTTTTCTGCGCCCTCGAACCAGTGTACCCTTTGGGAGTTAAGGTTGGTGCACTTTTGAGGGACCCTGTCCGTCCCTGCTCACAGGTAGAGCAGATTGTTTCTTCCTTTGTTTTGAACTAAACGTGTTTGCTTCGGACTGGAACGTGAATAACACAAATAAAGCTTGACCACGGAGAGATGGCGGATGATCTTGAATCGGAAACGTCATTTGCATCCTTCGTAATAGGTTTGTTATTAACTTTGTAATCGATAGGATCAGCGAGAACGCGCCTCTTACTATTCGGCGCTTTCTCGCTGATTCTACCTATTACAAATAATACAAATGATGTTCTCGTTTCAAGATCATCAGCCATCTCTCCGTGGTCAAGCTTTACAGTTGTTCAGGTGCTAAGCTAGCTTGCAATATATTAAGAAAAAGCATTGAACGTAGAGCGTAAACAGATAACATTTGCAATTAATATTGTGTTCCTGCTATTTCCCGCGTGAAGCCAACGAAAACGTTAAAATATTTTCTTGATAAAATTTCATTCAGTTTTTCAAACAAGTCAACTTGTTATCACAAAATTGCTAAGAAGAATTATCATTATAATTGTACAGTTAACCTTTCAAATGAAACTTTTTCATAGTCGGGTAGACCGGGGCACGTTTAGGCGGATTTTTTTTCAATGAATTTTTTAAATTTTATGTTTTAACTTAGGAAATTTTAGACATTGCGGTTTTATGAAACAGTTAATGGAGTAAAAATTGGTACATTCAGTTGTTGCTCTATCTGTGATTTTAACCGTCAAATAAATTTATTTTTTAATCCAAGTCGGATGCGTAAACTTGCCCCGGACACAGGGCACGTTTACGCATATTTATTTTGACACCTAACGTGGTTCTGTTAGAGTTTTGAACATAATGTCTTACCATCGTTAAAATAAAGCAAATTTATTACAGACTGAATAGTGTATAAAGTAAAAGATGAATGGGCATGAAGACAGCACAACATGATTGTAAGCTATAAGATACGAATTTGTAACTTAATTAAAAATTAAATGGTGATTTTCAAAAATAAATAGCTTGAAAATACTAAAAAGTTTTGAGACAGTTCAGAGCGGAAAAAAGTGTCAGGGCACGTTTAGAAGTAAGACACAGTAAGAACGTGTGTATAAAGATGCTCAGACATCAGCGCGTAAACTTGCCCCGTCGCCAAGTTTGAATTTATTTTTAACGTGCAAAAAAATTTAATAGCATTTCAGTTCATACAAATACAATTCTTAAAAAGGGATAAAATTCTGCAAATTTTTATGCATTTGTTTTCTCTTAACTAAATATTATTTATTCACAATAAGCTTCAAAACGTTCAACTCAAAATTTACTCGGCTTTGTAGGAAACAGATTATTCTTTTCCTCACGCTAGACCGAAGCTCGACTGATGCTCAGAAACTTGTTAGGATATTTGCTAGGGAGCAGCATCAATATGTTATGACTGTTGGCTCTCTAGTTAAAATTCGTTTTGAAAAAAAGGCTCTGCGTAAACGTGCTCCGGGTCTACCCTAATTCAAATAATTATTTCATTACGTAATTGTTAAAATAATTCCAACTTTAATTATGCCGTTTGATTGTAAAAGTGATTATATCTCTTTATGTAATATTCAACTTTAAAAAAAAAGCTTTTATATACTTCGATATCGTTACATGAATCGGCGTTAGTTCATCAGAGTTACCACACTCTCCGTCAAAATAATTTTTCTTTTCAAGAAACTAACCCAATTTCTAATAATTTTCTCAAAAAAAAAAAAAAAACCAATTGGGTAGTTTTTGGTTCGTATCAAAAAATCCAATGAAATGCACTTTTAGTTTCATCTAAGTGTTGCTTACTTTTTTATGCTTGTGGACAGTGTAACTATCATTAAAACCTTTATTTATCAACTCCTATCAAGAACCAAAATTTCTTTTAGTCTTTAAGCAGTCTAGTTAAACATAAACTTTCGGGCACTTACCAAGTAAAGATGAAAGGGCTAACAATAAACAAAAAACGCCGCTTTGAGGTGGACTTCCAGCAACTTGACTATAAGAAAACAATTTTAGTCAGCACCATAGGAAGAACGAATTTATAACTTATTTTTTTTAAGTTAAAGAAATAATGGAAATGACACATTTGATGTTATAACATACAGGGTGTTCCGTTTTTAACCTGCAAGACCTCTAATTTCGCAACAGTTGGTCCTAGATGCATACTTCCAATTGCAAAAATGTTTAAAATCAGATACAGAGTTAAGATATTGAAAATTTGAAGCAAAAATAGAAATGAGTCAGAAAATACAAAATTTAACTTTTTAAGGCCCTAGGTGCCCTAACTTAAATTTAGGGCAATAATCTCCATTTAAAAATATTACTTACACAAAAAAACTTAACACTTGTGTGACCAAATCTCCAGGAGATATTCGAGCTTAAAGTTTCAAGGAACCATACAAAAGAGAGATTGAAACTTATCGTCCTTTCAAGGAATGTCAGGTTCTCGAAGTAAAAAAAAAGTATTTATATTTTTCATTGCTATTCCAAAATAAATGCAAATGTTATGCCATGATACGCAAAAACTCACCACAAAACCTCGAAAAATTGGAAAAATCACACTATATGCACATATTTTTAAACCCTTGTTAACCGCTATATTTTCTTCAAAAGTTGTTATTGATGGCGAATGTAAAGTGGTTTAAGTCACAAAACGCTGCGTTTCATAGCTCGGTGAATATTGGTCGTACTTTTGTCAAACTTTTTCTGTTGGAATGATGTTTCAATGGAGAAAATTTCCCTAAATATGAGTAAAGGAACCTAGGGCACGCATAAAAAGTTATATTTTGTATTTTTTGACTCATTTTTATTTTTGCTTCAAACTTTCAACATCTTAACTCGGCATCTGATTTCAAACATTTTTGCAATTGGAAGTATGCATCTAGAACTAATGGTTGCGAAAATAGAGGTTTTGCGTGTTAAAACGAAACACCCTGTATAATAAACGCATAATAATAAAATTTATCTTAAGCAGAGAGCCGTATCTTTAACAAATGAAAAACTTTGTTATTTTGAGCCTTTTCTACTGTTAAATCCAATTTTTGTTCTATACAGTAGAACCTCCGAAATTCAACTAATGTGGAATGAAAAGTTGCCGACTTGGGAAAAAGCCAGGTTCACGAGAATGCGCGCAATAAGGTTTTCGTTCGTGGTTTTTGTGTCCTGTGAGAACATGGCTGAGTCTTCTGGATTCGACAGAGTTATCGAGTGCCGAGTCTTCGGGATTCTACTGTATTCGAAAAAAGAAATTTGATGGGGTAAAATAGTAACTTGACGACGGACAAGTGAAATAGAAAAAATTTTCTCCTTCACTTGTCCGTTGTTGGACTTGGGGGTACCATTTTTCTTTTATGCATTGGTGAAGGGGTTTGTTTTCATAACCTCAAAACAGCAGTTTACAGAGATTTTTAGCGCTTTTTAATTGATTTTATTTGTAAATTTATACACGTTGTCCTATTTTTACACATTTCATTGTACAAAGTTTTCGACTGCTTCTTTTACATATTTAGAATTTTGGCATGATTTTTAATAGGCGTTAGGTTGTATTTTTTCTTACTGAAAAGGCAGCTGTTTCCAAGTCACGAAAAAAAAAGAAAAAAACATTTTATCGAAAAACTTGGCAATATTGAAGAACCATTACTGCTTTAAACCATAAAGCGCTGGGACACATTTATTCAGGTTCTGCTAGTTGTGACTTAATGTAACTTACAGACATATTGAAGCTCTACATTGAAGCCATATAGACTGATAATTTAGATCGTTAGACCATTGTTGAATGCGAAGGTTACAGTTCATATGCTAGAAAGGATCAGATTTAGTGGAACACGACCTAAACTTTGACATTTCACACAGATACAAAGCATTCAAAGTTGAAGAATCCTTGCAACTTCATTCAATTAGTGACACTGAGAAGTCAATTCCGGAGCAAGGTGGCATTTGAAATCGCAATTTAGAGCATCTTTTTTCTTTCCCTCATGCTGTAAGTAGACTAATGTAGCTTTATGAATCCATTAAATTCTAGACGAACTTTTTTCTTTTAAATAAAAATTTAAAATCGACTCTTCTAAAAGAGTTTTATGGTGGAGAGGAAAATATAATATTTATGTCCCTCATAAATTTTTGCTCCTTAAAAATTATCGACACTTACCTATTTGTAATTTTGATTCGGAATTAATTAAAAAATGACCTGAAATATTTCTACTTAAAAAGGTGTGGTAAATTACGGGTAAATTTGTCTTTGATTGCTTTTAAAATACATATTTCATTTGACTCAATCAAGCAAATTGGCTGGGAAGGTGATTAAAAATCGTGATGAAAATTTGTGAAGATGATTTTTGCTTGTGGTCAGACATCATCTAAATTAAATATAAGGGTCATTCTTCAAAAAGTGTAACTTTTCTGTCACACCTCCTTTTACAGTAAAACTTTAAGGAATAATTCATTTGACATTGATTTGTAATTTCATAAAAATATGTCTATTTAAACCTGCAATAATTTTTTAATAATAATTTTTATTTTAGTATATTTTTGGTCCACAACATGTGAATTCTCACCTCCGTGGCATGTCATACACCTTGTGTGGCTGTTTATGTTGCTTAATAACTTGTTTAATTTAAAGTATATACTTATTTATTATTCCTCTCACAAGTGTCTCAAATACTAATTGTTTAAGTATACTTAATTTTTTAATATTGTGTTTTATTTCGTTTTAGAAGGACAAGGAGTCATGTCACACAATAAATTCTCACCTCCGTTAATTAAACACAAAATGCCATTCCTCACTAACACGTGGCAGTAATGACATCAAATTTTATTTTCCATGATACAAGGTTTATTTTTTTATACCCTTGTTTATTTTCAGCCATAGTTGAAGTTGTGAAACTTTTGTCGAAAACAAGAAGATAGATTTTACTAACCTTATGTGGTTATTCTGACTTCTCAACTCCGTGAGCTTGAATTTCAGGGATGTAAATTAATATAAAAAAAGAAGTGAACATGTTTCTACATGCTTAACATGTGCAGATTGTAGCAACGAAGAAAAAAATATTTTGCAAGAAAAATGTATCTATTAGGCCTATATTAAGGGAAAGATCCTCACCTCCGTGAATCTCTCCTCCATGACAGACCTTATCAATGTCATTATTTCTGAGGTGAAAATAACTGATGGAGGGGAAATACATCAATAATAGACATTCTACCAAAATTATAAATTACCAGTATATTCTAAAATTTACTAAATACTATTTTTTAGCATACATTTGAAACTACTAACTAAGCCGTACTTTAAAGAGAGCTTAATATAATATTCCCACTAATCATTAAAATAACTGATTCTTTGCACAATTAACAAAATTGCTACTTTGATATTAAATTGGCTTCGCGATTTTTAAATATTAAAAGTTTTTTTCTTTTTTTTAAATTTCCATGAAAAAGGTATTTTTTAATTTTTTTTTTTAAATTTATGAATCAAATAATTGGAACTTAGCTGGGCCGTTGTTTACATTTACTTCTAGTAGGTAACACTTTCATGTAAGAATGAAAAAAAAAAAAAAAGGTTTTCGAAATTGAAAAATATTAGCGTTCAAAAGTTACGTTTTCTGGAGAATGACCCATAACCCAAGTGCCTCTAAAGAAAATCCAGCACAACAGAGTAAAGAATATTTTTAAC
>NC_072733.1:187466013-187559256 GCF_026930045.1 Uloborus diversus
CCTCAACAAACGTCTCATTTTTTAGGAAGAGCAAACGAACCTCCCTATCCCTTAACAACACCAAACAGCCCAAAAGTGCAGTTTTAAGCTTTGAGTCTCAAAACATTTCCAAGGGATAACGCCCACTCCATTCCTTCACATCTCATCTTTTAGCCTAGAATTGAGTGTTTAAAGCTTCAACACCAACAAATTCCTGAGGGCAGTCACGCCCTGACCCTTCCTGCAACGCGATTAAAGATAGTCTAAAATGTGTATTTAGGACATAAACTTCAAACTTTAAAATCCCCATCTCATTCAATGTCTCCGAAAATAGCTTAAATTTGAGTTTTTGAAACTTCTAATTTCAGAAAAATTCCTAAGTAGGAACCCCAAATGTGCACGAAATCACCTAACGTCATCACAGTTGGCTCCAAATTTTGTTTTTAGAAATTTCTGAGGGAGGGCCGCAAAGCCCCTTTTTTTCCTCAATGATGAAGACCTTAAAATGAGCAACAGCTTCGAAAGATTTCCGGTAGGGGAACCCACCCCGAACTCTTGTCCGTCATACAACGGCTAAAATCGCGTTTTTAGGTCGTTTTCAAGAAGTTTCAAGGGAAGACAGGAGACCCATCTGATTTTCCAACATTTTTAGAAACAATTGGTCCTCCGCTTATGCCACCAAAGATGACCTACAATAGCGTTCTTAAAACTTTGGCACAGAAAACTTTCCAGAGAGCTCCCAAACCTTTTCCTACCCTAAAGTTGATTTCAAGTTTGAAAATATTTCGGGAGGAAAATTCAATCTTTGTTGGAGTTAGGAGAAGCCCTTACACCACTTGATACAGCCAACATTTTCGTGTTTTTTAGTTTAGTTGAAAATGGACAGCTCCCCCGAACATTCCTTAATATCTTCACGTATCCAAAGGTAGCCTAGAATTGCTTTTTTAACATTTCAATTTCGGAAAGTTTCCTTGAGAAGTCTCGGACCCCTAACGTCATCAAAGAAAGCATAAAACTGATTTTGATCTTGAAAAAAAAAACATCTGTAGGGAGCTTCAAGCCTCTTTTCTATTAACGTTACTAAAAATTGCCAAAAATTCTAAATTTTTACTTAAGTTTTGGAATTTTTCGGTAGGGCTGTGAATTCCTTTTTTTTGCTTCGGTAAAAAATAAAAAATAAATAAAAAATAAAAATATGAAGAACATAAAAAGTTTTTTTTCTTCTTTATTAATACTTTTGACTCTTTAATGTATTAGCTATTTCTCATCAAAAGGGCGGCAAATTGAGGATCCGCCCCGGACGGCAGAAAGTGTAGCTACGCGACTGCTGTATGTATGTATACAAGTTGATCCCGTTTAACCGGCAAGACCTTTTTTTTCGCAACCATTAGTCCTAGATGTATGCTTCCAGGTGCAAAAATGTTCGAAATCAGATGCAGAGTTAAGATATTAAAAGTTTGAAGAGAAAAAATAAATCAATAAAAAAAATAATAAAAGTTTCAAAATAACTGTTTATAAGGACCCTAGGTCCCCCATTTTTTTATTTTTTTTTTAAATTAATTATCTCCATTGAAAAATAATTCCAACACAAAATGTTTGACAGTAGAGTGACCAATATTCACCGAGATATGACTCGCAGCGTTTGACTTACACCACTCCACACTCGCCATCAATAACGCCTTTTGAGGCAAAATATAGCGGATAACAATGACTTCAAAAATATATGTGACTAGAGTATGTTTTTTCAAATTGTACGAGTTTCTGTCGAGTATTTTTGCATATCATTGCATAAAACTTGCACTTATTTTTGCATAGCAATAAAAAATATAGGAAAATATAGGGATAAGTTTCAATCTAATCTTTTGGATGGTCAGTTAAAACTTTTAACTTTAATATCTCTTTCAGTTTTGGCAACACAAACATCAAGTTCTTTGTGTTAGTAATATTTTCCAATGCAGGTTATTTCCCTAAACATAAGTTAAGGGATCTAGGGTCTGTATAAAAAGTTAAATTTTGTGTTTTTGACTCTTATTTATATTTTTGGCTAGTTATTGGTTTTAAAACTAAGAGAAGTGCAGCATGTAGAATTTTCTAATTATTTACACTTCATTCTTCATACTAAGTCAAATTAAAAACAGGTTTTATTAAAAAAATATAACCATTTTTAAATCATCAGAAATGTTCACAAATACATGTAATGAACAGTTAACAAGATCATGTGCTCTGTCACATTGTTTTATTCTTCACAATATAAATATTGAAAATACACAGAAAAGCAAACAATATAGTAAAATTTATGACAAATAAGAATAGCAAACTATTGTAGCTACTTAAAAAAACTTAAGAATTTACTCATCACAACATCCATTTTAATTAGTAAAAGAAGATCACAATGTACGGCAGAAAAGGTCATGAAATTATGACCATTAAAAATGTAGTGAATCCACCACCAACAAAATCTTAAAATGCATCACAGTGTAAAGGAGTTAGTTGTCATGAGATGTAAATAACAAACATAGATAAGACCTTGTAATGGAAAAAGGCCTCATAATGGAAAATGAAATTAAAATGGTCCCCCAAAACATATTAGATAAAGTTCCACAAAATGAGCACAAATACCAAGCCCCATCATGGCACACTGTAGCAAACAATACTAGTAGGTAATTTTTTGAAACTTAACAAAAATTTTAAAAGAATGTCACTTAACATATATGTATCACATTACACTCATTTAGTAAATATCCTGACTAGCAATTACAAACAAAGTTTTCTTTCATGACTCACAGCACAAAACCTCAGAACTAAATGATTGACCGTGTGATTTTCAATTTACAAGTAAAGCTTTCATGAAATGAAATAAAAATTATTTATTTTAATATAATCTAGCTTTCAAAATGAAGCTAGATGTTACTACTGTTTTAAACTTGCAAATAGTCTTACAATCGAAAACTTACTTCAAAATAAAAACTTCTTTGAATGTTTATTTCTTGTGCTCTTCCATTTGTGAGAAACTTATATCCTGTACTATCTTTTGAATACTTAATTACATGCATATTTTTACCTGTCAAATCTTGAAAAATCGAATACTTCCAGTTTTTATGACTATTCATATTATGCAACAAATGCTTAGAAAACGTATTTAAAACAAAGAAAAGTTCATTTCCACATCTATCTACCAGAAATGTGTTAATAGTACAGTCCTGGGGGGAAAATTCTTGTTTGATTCCTATTTATACTCGACAAATAAATTTGGAGAATAACCTACTCTAAATGCTGTTGATAAAGTTTTTTTGCAAGAGGTATTCTTTTAAATAACAGTTCAAATAACATAAGAAGCGATTTTCTGATTCGTTACTAAGCATAAAAATTTACTCTCACATACCTATTTTCAAACAGTTTGGTTCAACCAAATATTTGCAACTAAACTGAGGGGGTGGGTGGGAGGGTTCACCTTTTAATGTTAAAACATTTCTTAATATTTTTACATATTTTTTGAAAATTACTTAGGTGTAGCACAATAAATAAATAAATAACCCAACAATAAAAAAACATGATCCAAAATATTAGTTTCAATTTTTGTAATGAATAATGAAACTAATAGTTACCAAAGAAAAGGTCAGGAACTATAAAAAAAAAATTAATGAATTAATAAATAAATAAATATATATATATATATGGGTATATATATATATGTAGTGGAATACGTTTAACATGAAACTGAGGGGACCGAAATATTTTTTTGTGTTAAAAGAATTTCGTGTTAAAAGATTTCTTATTTAAAAAAAAACAATACTTACGAGTATTTTCAATGCCATCAAATTTTATTTCGAATTCCATTCAAACAACTAGTAGGTGACATCCATTGGAATAAAATGCAAGTAAAAAATTATTGTGTTTTAGGGAACATGTTAGTTATCTTTTTTTGAATTGTCTTTTTCAGAGCCGTAATCTCCACAAATTGCTCGAGATCATCCATTGCTTTAGTCATCTCTTTATTTGAATGCACATCTAAATTCTGTGACCTAGCTTGCTTGAAACAAATCAGCACAGCTTTTTCCAGATCTTCTTGTTTTGCAGTCCTCATCCGTTTCCCCCCTCCCTCACCCCAGCTCAAACATTGACGAAATTTGATCCCTGTTATTTTTTGTTGTTGATAGAGTAGAATTGGCTATGCCAATCTCTTTGCAAATTTCTGTTTTAGTCCTGCATTTTTCATCCACTGCATTAATCAAGTCCATCTTCATTTTTAAAGAAATAGCCGTTTGCTTCCGTTTCTCAGCCATTGTGCCCTCTAAACAGGAAAAAAAAGATTTCAAACAAGAACCACAGAGTTTAGATCTTTGCCAAAATTAATGCCAAATTCAACAATCAACCTAACGAACAGTGCTAAATGCGTGTTAAAATGTTTGGGAATTTCTTATCCCCGAATTCTTGACCATTTCTTTCTCTGTAGAAGATAAGGATTCTATTCATTAGAGAGGGAGTGGAAGATCCCTTTTGAATTGAGACAAAAGCATGGACAAAAAAGGGGCTGTGAATGAAGAGGACCCAATTCCCGGAAACTGTTCCATGAAAAAACTCTTCAGTGACTTGTCGCAAACTGGCCACTGAAGATCTAAAAAAAAAATTCCTGTTAAGCGAATTTTGTTTCATGTTAAAAGAAAATAATGTATTAAATTGCTATGTACACTGTCTGGATCGCGAAATCATTTCGTGTAAACCGATTTTTCATGTTTAGCGTTTTCGTGTTAGAAGTATTTCACTGTATATATATATATGTATATACAAAAATTTTGGCCTAGAATTCATTAGCTTTTTTACTATGCTGCATAGTTAACAAAGAACAGGAATAAGTGTTTTTTGTATCATTGGCAACTAAAAGCTCATAAACATGCTCTTAAAAAAAGCTTATTTCCCACATTACTCTATGTGGTTCAATAACTGATTGAATTCAATACTTCATCAGAGTTCAAGGCTACAGAAAATATGTGGACGTTGTGAATATAATAATTATTGTGGTTTTAACTGACATCAAAGTTCTGTGACATAGAAAAACCCAAGATACGCCGCACAGTTAAATGCAGTTAAAAATCGATTTTACGATTGTCAAAGGACTCTAAAAAGTTATTGTTAAATCAAGCATATTGTTAAATTGAGGAGCATAGACATTCAATGCGGTCAGATCTAGTCTAGTGAAATTTATCATTAAATTAAGGAAATCGTTAAATAAGGTATTGTTAAATCGAAGTTACACTGTATGTCTATTCTTTTGTCAAAGACACCCTATTTCTAAATTTTACTTTGATAATTTTAAAGAAGACTTAAACTAGACTTGTTTGATACCTGACTTTTATGATAAGTATTGACTATGGTTGAACTATTATCAGTATATTATTTCCCAAGACTGTAGAAACACTTTAGACTGAAGAAGCGACTAAATAATTACTAATAGAACTCATTTTGAGGGGGGAAAATTTAATAAATATGTAAACATTCATTTGGAAATATGAACTGTATGACAAGACAAAATGTTGTCCTATTTATGAGCAGCAGAAAAGCAAATGAAAGAGGTGCATATATAAATACGAGATCCAAAATAAAAAAGACTATGTGCATATTACGCATACTTCATGAGTAAAAATGGGACCACAGAATTTTTTGCAGGGCAAATTGAAAAAACAAAAAAAGCATCAATACAGTTGCAAAAAATATTAGTACCATCAATATTAGCCACACTTAATACCTAAAAGTTAGTTGAGATTATATTACAATTTCATTCGAAACTCTTTAGATTAAACTAGGGTAAGGCCACCAGTAACAGACAAGAGTCCAATAACAGACAGTCATAAGTTTGGATTTAAATACAGTAGGCACCGCTTAATGTGATCACAGTTAACGTTATCATTCGCTTAATGTTATCAGAATCACGAAGTCCCGGACCACTTGTATGTTAACACACGTTAAAAAAGTCGGATATTGTAATCAGCATCTTCGTTTATTGTTATCACTTTTTCACTAACTTTCAATTTTTTCCCCGTTTTTGTTCCTCAATTAACAGAAATACATAGGCAAACCCTAACAAGACTAACTTTCTGTGTAGCATTTTGAGGTTTTCAACAGCAGTTCAAAATTTTTCTAGGAATGAAGCTACAGAAAGTTCGCCCCCCAGTGACCTCAGACTCCTCCTAAGAAAACTTTCTTTTGCACCTAAAAAAATTCAGGCACTGGACATGGTGCAGGCATTGATGTAGGACCTCCATTGTCGCCATTACTTTGTAAACTATTAAAGAATTGTGTCAAGATTGAAAATAAAGCAAAGTTAAATTAAAATTTAAACAACAAGCAAAACCATGCTGGAAAAGATAGAAAAGCTAAATGTGCTTTGAAACTGGTTTACAAATGTCAGGGAAAACGGTCATATGTTACTTCACCTATTACTATGTGATTAAAAATTGCATAATTTGCATTAACTTTTTATAATTCAGATATTTCCATTCTGTTAATTTAATAATTTATAACTGAAAACTGCATTCAGTTGAGTCATTGTGATTTTAATTTGAGGTTGCCAAAAAAAATGTACCTTAATTGGAAACAAAAATCATTATTTTGTGTCTCCTGGCTTCTTTTCGGTTATTGTTATTAGTCGGTTACTGTTATCAAATTGTTTTTGTCCCAAAGTGATCACATTAAGCGGTGCCTACTGTAATATGCTTTTAGGCGGGTAAAACTGATGTTGCAGTGACCCATGAATATGGTACGGTCATCTAGTGTTAACAAGAGTGAATTTTATGAGCCAGTTGGTATTTACAAGGCAGTAGTGGAGGGTTATGAACAGCCACCATAAGGCCAGCTGGTGTTTCATGTTCATTTGAATTTAATAAGGCTTTAGTTCTAAAAATAAAGAACTTTTGCACATTTTGAAGAGAGGTCATTTTGCCCTATTTCTCATCCTGTCTTTGCTGGGTATCATCAGATTTTATGGTGTCTGATACTGGGGGTCGGACCTTTTTTGGAAATTCAGGAAATAAAAGTAGAATTAACTAATGAATGAATGAGAGAAAAATATTTTAAAAAGTCTAAATACATTAAAAGGCTCATAAAATTGAGTTAACCGGAGAGCAATGTCTTAAGCATGTCAGTTACTGGACCGGTTACACAATATAATTTTTGTTTTAGGTCATCATAGTACAGTAATTCCCCATTATATCCCTCATTTGGATAGATTGTGCTTTTCCCTCTCCAAAAAAATTAAAGTAAAAAATACTTCTTTCAATATGAGAAAACGGAGAGGAAAGCCATTGTATTTCTGAAGAAGTGACTTTTTTATCTTTTAGTTAATTAAAAAAGTTTCTTTTTTTTTCATTAGAATTCACGGGAGTTTAAGCTATTTCTTTAGATTTTCATTTCCCTCAAAAACAATAGATACATTTTGATTAAATTTTATCTTAAAAAATAAATTAGTAAGCTAAAGGTTTGTTCAGATAACTGGAAGACTATGAATAAAAAATAGGCAATTACAGGTAAGTAGCATTCAAGAAGCACAAGAAATAAATAAATCATCTACAAACTAAGCAAGAAATAAATAATAAAAAGCTCTCTGATTTGACGCTTTCTTTACACAATATATTTTGAGTATGAATATCATTTGGTTTTGAGCATCTAAATAAAGTTCAGATGTTACAAATATTTAAAAACTGAATGTTTAACAAGCCTTACTATGAACATATCAAATAAGTTAATTTACAAAAACAACTTATCTAAACAAAAACCTTTAAATATATTTTTTCATACAACTTAACATTCAACTGCATCAACTTTTTTTAATTTTAAAAATGATTATGAAAACTATGCACTCGTTTATAGACAAAAATTGAGTGGCACAAAAGTCTATTTCTCTCCTCAAGCAACAGGTCTTTTTGAGCATCCAAATGAATGTATGAAAAATGCATATGATGTAAGGATCATACATTAAAACTAAGACGATAGCTATGATAAAGAATAAAATTATAAAATATTAATTTAAAAAATAAAATAAAAACTCTTTTTGATAGATATCAATTTCTTTTCAAAAATATTTTAAAACTTCAATTTGATGTAGTTTTTAAAATAACAGTTATGATGCTTGAAATTTTCAAAATGATTATTTCTATCTAATATTATATTATAATGAGTTAATATAGTAAGAATTACTTTGTTAAAGAAAAAAACAATTGTTTTAAAGAACTCTATGTCAAATCTTTCTGTATCAATTACGCATATGTTTTAATTTTGGCTCTATGTTTGTAGATAGTAGTTGAATTATTCGGTGACGCACACACACAAGGGGAGGGTCCGAGGTGTTCGGGCCCTTAATTAAGTAACTTTTATTAATAATTTATTTTATAAACTAATGCAAATTAATTATTCAATAATTTTTTAACTGCTTTTTTGTTCCTGACAATCGATAAAATCAAAAGAATATATCTTTTGGCGAGTTAGATTATGATATGAGGATGAGATTTTGATCTAGGAGGGGGTATCCTTTGAAAAATTCTTGAGTGTGCCGCTGATTATTAAATTTATTTAACTATTATCTTCACTTATGAAGTCTTAAAATAAAATAAAAAGAGACGCTTTTTTCAAAACTAATTTAAAATATAAAAAATATATTCAACAAAAGTTCAACTAATGTTATTAATGACACGTCCAAATAGCTAATGAACTTGTGGAAATATTGAGTGCTATTGCCTTGAGAGGTTGGATTTCTTTATTTACTTTACATTCAAGATAACACAAGAAAGATTTACAATACAAAGAGAGGAAATAACACATAGGACACCGGTGGGAATCGAGTAAACGGCCTTTGGCATATGAATCAAAGTTTCTACTACAGAGCCATGGAGATCCCAGCTCATCTTATAAATTATCAAATTAATTTTTTATTGAAAAACTATTAACTAATATTTTTTAATTATAATGAGGAAATGCAAATATGTAAAACTTTTAAGAGGTTGAAAATTTTATACTTGATAGCTCAGATTTTGGTTTTCTAAAAGGGACAAAAATAAGTTTAATTTTAAAGCTTTACTGAAAATGATTAGGTGCTAAATATAACCAAGCAATAATTCAGTCCATGATCACTTTTGTTGGGGGTAGATATAATCAACTACAAATGCTCCTAAACTAAATATTTAGAATACTGAATTTTTAAAGCTTTCTGATGTTTTATTTTTAAAACAATGATTAGAAATATACCATCAGAAAACTAGTGGAAAAAATATTGTTCACTCAATTTACATATGCAGACTTTTGCACCACTAAAAAATTACATTTTAGGCTTTACCACATTTTAAAACATTTTTTTAAAGAAATATTTATTATTATTTTATTCTTTTCATATTTCAAAACTAAAACAAATTATACATCACAGAATAATAGTCAATTTAGCTAGAACACATTAAAAGATTGTGCTTAAAGCAAAAACAACAGAACCTCAAACTTTAAAACATAATACATATATTTGTGGTTCAAAATGGGGGAAAACATTGGGTTAGTCACTTTCAAGTAACATTCAATTAACACGGAGACCCAAGTCAACTTGTAATAATTAACTACACTAATTAAATTTCAAAAACATGAAAAGTATGAATGTGATCAAGCAGAATTATTAGTGTTTAATGCACTAATGCATGCCATATTGATACTAAAAATACATTTGTTTGGCACACTATTTCTCCCCCTCTTCTTTCTTTCTTTTTTTTTTTTTTTTTGCTGTTGATGTTCTTTTAAAAGTAAAAATTGAATGTTTAATACCTAAAAAGTAAGAAGAAAATATAAAAAGAAGTATGGAGAGTATTGATGAAATAAACAAGTGTTATGAAGACATGCATATCCATAATTCTAAATAATTTCTCCAAAATTTTCAATTTGATATCAGTTGTAAAGATAACAAAAGGAAAAATGTTGTTGTTCAACATTATAAAAGTTTATAATTAAATCTGTAAACAGATTTCACTGATCATGCAAAAGGCAATAAACATTAGATAAGAAAATATATGCGTGCAAAATCCAGAGAAGCAACCATTATCTGAATTAGATTTTAACACTTAATGCACCAAATGATACAATCTTTTCACTCAAATGTCAACTTTTCAAAATCACACAGATGATTTTCAAGTAGAATTTAAGACTAATGGACATATACTATTGACTGCAGAGGAGCGAAAAAAATTGCTGAAGTACAATAATACATCTAGAGATTTAAGAAAAGTATAAATCCAACAACAGAGTAATTAAAAGTACCTAGTAATAGCTAGTGAATGCTTCAATAAAATACCTCTTGTTTTCCTATCATGGAATACATCCACTTTTAAAATATTTCTCTGAACTTTAATATTTTAAATTATCTCAAACTCAAAACATATCTCATATCTTATTGTTAATGGTATATACACATTTTAAGTTTGGGGGGAAAAAAGTTAACTTCATTTATTTCTAAAAATACGTCGAATTCATATACACAATTTCAAAACTACCACCATTGCCGCATTAAAAAATATTGCAAACTAACTGAATTAACTCCAATGAAGTTTTTGAGTAGCAGATTATTTACATGACAAATATTTTATCGCTGATTTACACTGATTTTATTAATATCAAGTACCTGTAAAAATATAACTATGTTATCCCAGTAAAACCGAATAACACTATAGGTTATCATATAAAGATTATGAACTATTGACATATGTAACAGCTATTCTTATCTTCTTTTCAAGACTATGCCATAACATAAAGCATGATTTATAAAATAGTATTAGCACCTTCAAGTTTAGTCAGTAATTACATTTATTGGTAATTGGTCAAAAACCATTGCATGATGAAACTGCTTTGAATATAAAGTATACACAGATAGGAGTTGCAGAAAATGTAAAATAGATGAGTATATAAATTACATCTCCAAAAAAACTCAGTAATCATAAAAAATATGAAAGTTCTGAACTTAATACATGACTTATAATACTGTTTCACTAGTGTTCCCAAGTCAATTAAAGTAATCATCACAAGGGGTTCTTTTTTAACAATTCAAATAATTAGGAAGAAATTGAAAATATATTCATAACAGATTGTATTACACAGCCACATATGTGCTAGAGTGGAATGTGAATAGCATATTTTTTTTTAAAAAATCAACGTATTTCAAAATTTTCAGACAATCAACATATTTCGCCAACAAAAAGTTTCAATTTCATTTTTAAAAAAGAATAACCTTAAAATAAAATGTACAGAAATGTTTTTTTTTCTTACTTTTATACTTACTTATTTATAAATACTTTTGCTATTTCCGTAAAATTTTGAAACTTAAGGGATAGCTCATGTTGCAAAATATTAAAAATCCAAAAAAATTCATCTTTTGTACAATCGTATCATATAATTTATATTTATCATTTCTGTAGGATTTATCTGATGCTGGGAACTAAAAAATGATGTAAAAACTCAACATCATATATCTTGCCTCTCGATTATCACAATAAAGAAAAAATGACAAAGGCAATAAAATAAATTTCTAATAACAATAACAATTAAATTTCTAATTTGTAAATATAGCATTTAACCTATAACAAATAAACATACATAATCTTGCAAATATACATAAAAAAATTATGATGAAAAACAAGCAACATGCTAAAAAGGAATAGCTAAATTATTGATTTTTGGCTTTAATGTAATGCAAATATTTTACATTACAAGATTCAACTCAAAAATATCAACGAACAAAATTAACACTGAATAATCCACTTTTCAATTGTGCTTAAAATAACAAACAAAAAATTATAAATTTAATATAAATATTTTTCACCATTTTTTCAAGATTAAACCTATTGCACCAGATTTCAAAATTGGGACACACACCACACACATAGTTAAAAATTAGTAACATTTTAAAAAACTAAGGTTAAACATGGAATGTTTAATTGTTCTGAGAATTACTTAAAAATAGATAATTTGATTTTCAAAATCTAGATCACAACAAACACACAACTTCTGTCTGCTAAATGCTAGTTTTTGACTGCATGCCAAACAGTCACTGACATTCACCCTGTTGAAATTTCACAAATTTTCTTTACCTAAATAATACTATCTTTAGATACATGAATAAGAAAAGCTTCTGGATTTCGATGCACTGTTCTGTGAAAGGTAAATCTATGTCACTATATATAGGAAATATCTTTTGATTAGGGAACGATGAATATCACGAATGGCCCTACAATTAAAATTTAAGTAATTTTTGAAAAAGAAATTAAAAACTGTAAGTGTTACAGTTACACATTTTTGTAAAGATTAAAAATTTATCATTAAATCAAAGTAATTGCTCATTTAAATGAAATATTTTACTAGTGAAACTTTCATGATATAAAATTAGATATGATCTTTTGATAGCAATGGACCCAGTTTTTACAATTTCAAATATAGACATATATATAATATATATATATATATTTACAAAATTGGTATTAGAGCATATCAAACCCAAAGGAACCCGTTAACAAGTATAGGGGTAAATGTTAACAATTGGGATGTGCTATAAGATAGTTTTAATTCTTCTTTGAAATTTTTAAGCATCTCCCAGAGAAAAATTTACAAGACAGTGGCAGGTCACTCGGATGATCGTGCATGACAATATGAAAGTACAATATTACTCACGCAATTCTTGGAGATAGCTTATTGATATAATGTGAATGTGTATATATATATATAGATATATAATGCTTCTGTATTACATAAGCTATAACATTCACAAAGGCAGATTTAAAATCATTCATTCATTGTATGTGATCCATTGGCAGTTACATTTCATACAAGGTAAAGTACAAAATGTCGTCCATAGAAGTGTAAAAAAAAAACTAACAAAAATACTGTACCTTCTGAACAGAATACGCAGTTGCATGTTTACCTTAGAGGCTCACTGACCATACACTGTAAATAAGTCAGAGAATGAATGCCAAGCAAACACACAAATCACATCACATACAAAATTTAAATATTTGAGAAGCTAATGTTTTTTTTTTCCTGCTTTCTTTGTGTTTTTCTTTTTCATGATTATAGATAACACACAAGCTTAATTTTTAAAGTATTACATGTTATCATAAAAGGAATTAGATGGATTTCATTGCAGACAACTTGCTTTCATAAAAACTGCACTTATTTGTTCAATATGAAATTACTTTCAAACATTTCATACGTAAACACTGTTTTAAAGAAGTTATTCTTCTAAGAAGATATTTTCAAGAAGTTAATCCAGTTTCATTTAGATCACAGCAAATTTTAAGACTAGCTTGGACATCCCAGACCAGGACAAAAATGGCCTATTTCAAAGGCACCCTGGAAACACATGAAATATACTCTTACACATTTGAAAAACAAGCTGTTTAGAGTGCTTAATGAGCACTTCATCATGATAACAGCTGAATCATTCAACTTTACACATCATTGGTAAATAAATCATTTTTCATTCATGTCATCCATTCTTTTGCACTCTGATAATACGGGTGAAGTGTCTGATGACAAAATAAGAGTGGACTTACTCTCAGGAGACACAGACCTTTCAAGAGTAGATTTAATTAAACTCTCTAAAATTCCAAAATCTTGGCCTTTCTGCTTTTCTCTTTTTTGGGTTTCCTCATGAAGTCTGGCATTTTCTTGAAGCTTCCTCATCATTTGGGATGCAAAAAAATTATTTGAACCTAACTGAGAAAAATCAAGAGATAAAAATGGCATGCTTTGCCACAAAGATAAAGGGGACGGGTATGAGCCCATGGTTGGACGGTGAGGCTGTTCAACATCAGTAGATAATCCATTCGTTGATTCTACTGCGAACTGATTAAGGTTTATCTTCAAGTTTTTAACACTGACATTGTTTTCAATTGAATATGAGTTATTGGTTTTGAGTGCTGACTCAGTTGTATCAACTACTAGTGAATTACTTAGAGCATCTCTTTTCCTGGGTCTTAGTAGATGCCTCTCCTTAACTTTATATTCAAGAGTTGAATGAGGAACACCATAAAATGTTCCAGCACGATGCACACTCATTTCACCTTTTTGTACAGCTCTAACTGCTCTAGCTAAATTGTCTCGATCATAGTTTCGATAGCGACCTCTCTTAGGACGTGTACGTTTTTCTGATTTAGAACTATCTGAAGAATTTGAGGAATTGTTTATTGTTGACAATGTGCTTTCCTTCCCATCTTTAGATGGATTTTCAATTGTCCAAGACATATTGCAAGGGGAACTGTCACTGCTTGCTGGAGTTATTGAGTAATCTACACTGGGCTCTTCATCAATGGCTTTATCCTTACGTTGGCAGTTAACTTTTGTACTGATGCTTCTTGCAATGAGCTCTTTTAATGATACAGCAATCCCTTTATTCCCTGAGAGGGCATGACTAGAAGTTCCCGGTGGGGGAGATGAGGAAGATAACGCAGGGACAAGGGGATTGTCCACTTCATTATTTATGGGTGGAGACTTAGCTGGTTTAAAGGACGGAACTTTCAGTATCACATTAGATGGAGTGCCAGAATTGTCTGTTAATCCATCTGGATCAGTAACTTCAGAATCTTTGTGTGTATCTCTTTCTAACTCTATTCGCTCTTCTGCTAGACGACGAATCAAATCAGGCAAAAGAGGCAATTTCAAATCATCTTTTAAGGCAGAAAGTGATTGGCTAGAACAATTGCTATTTTCTTTTGTCTTCCCCAATGCTAACTGCTGGATATCTGAGAAAACCTAAAAAAAAAAAAAACATTTGAAAAACTAATATTAACAATATTTAGGTGACTAAAAACATATTTAACATGAAAGATTACCAAATATAATTAACTAAATGGTCTGAGAGGGAAAAGGCACATCAACAAATTACAATGTGGGTACAAAAACCTTTTTATTTTATACCCACAATACAAAAAAAAATAAGCTAATGTTAGAAAAAGGATCATCAATAATTAATTGAACACTAAGAATTAAGAGTTTTACTAGTTACATTGAAAAATGTAAATATCAAGTTAACATTCATAGGCTGTTTCATATTTGTATGCCCCCTCCCCCTTTTTCTAAAGGTTTATTTATTTATTTCACTTTCAATTTAAGAACCAAAACTAGATATTATTAAAAAAAAAAAAAAAAACAGAAATGTCAAAAGTTTCAGAACCAAATTACTTGTTTTACGTTGTTAATGTTCACGAAACATTAATTAGCACAAACAGTAACTTTTAGTTATGTATTCATTGTTTAGATATTAGTAAATCACTTTTTTAAACTTAAAAACACTCCATATACTTGTTCAATGATAATATTAACAAGAATTAGTGACATCTCAAAATATTTTGGGGTAAATAATGGAAGTCTAATTCATGTCTAAAGTATTTCTTCGAGGAAAGTTATCGTGTACAAAATTCATCAAAGTATTAATAAAAACGTGAGTTAAGTTGTTAGATTTACATCAATTATCACTCATCTGCTCTCAAAATCAGTCCTAGCAAAATTTTGTACTATTCTCTCTTGCTTTTTTTTTTTTTTAATTTTTGATACGGTTTTTCAACCATAAGATGAAGTTTCCACTGCTGATGAGTACTGGCCTATCACTTCAATTTTTGTTTTCGATTTATATTTTATTGCTATCTTAATTTTGTTCCATGTAGGGGAATGCGGGGTAAAGTGAAATGGTTAAGATGACTGAATTTTTTTCAAAATGAACAAATGGATGCCTTAGTTGCCAAATCGATAACTCCACTTTTTAAAAAAATAAACATTTCTGCTTTTATAGTGCTTTATCAATACTTAGCATGTGAATTTATATTAAAGTTTTGGTTCAGTACATTTCTAACCATGTGATGGCAGAAAATGTAGCACGAGGGCCTATATACTCCTATGGATAACACTATCACTTACCTCTGCTTTTTGTTTTATGGAGTTAGTTGATTTGACAAGTGAAGCATCCAAATCGGAAATTTGTTTTGAAAATTACAGTACATAAAGAAAGAACATTGTAGAAACAGTAATTTTTATTTTTGGCAGTAAATTTAAGTCTTCAAAAAAAGTGGAATTTTTTTTTCATGGGACAAAGTGAAAAACGAAATATTTTCTATTCGATTATAAAACATACTTTTGATCAAAAGAATCCGTAAATAAAATGTTGAATGAATAAATGAAAAGATAATGAAACAATAAATGAATTAACATACGAAAAAAAATAATGAGTGAGTAAAAGAATGAATGAATAAGAAAATAAGTGAATGGATAAATGAAGATACAAAAATGAATTAATTAATAAATGATAAAATAAATGATTCATATTAAATGATTGAGTGAGTAAATGAAACGATTTTACTTTGCCCCATCCACTTTGCCCAGTATGTACTTTATTAATTGCAATTTATTTAAAATACAAATAAGCTTAATATTCACTAAATTAATACTGCATTGAATATTATAAGGTCTCAATTAATAATTAAAATGCTAATAACAAGAACTTTATCATTTTATGGTAACAAAAGCAAACTTCATTACTAAAAGCTGAAACTTTGTTTTAAAAAAGTACCGTTATTAAGATTTCAAAGACATATTTTACATAAAAATAAAACTTAAAGGTATTATGGAATATGAATAAAACATGTCCTTTAAAGATATGTATTTTGAATTTGATAGGATATTCTTTTAAAAAATAACATTGAGAAACTTTGTTTAATAGTACACTAAGGTTAATGATGCAGACTGTGGCATTTGAATTTTTAAGGAAATTGTTTTCAGAGGTCTTAGTTCCTTACCCCTATGGATTTTAGACACTTTTCATTCAATAGATTTACAGCACTATTATTACGAATATATAAAAGTCATAATTTATGAATTGCAATATGAATGTGATTGAATAGCTACACTTCATAGCTAAAGTTTGGAAAAAGAAAAAAAAAGTTTTCTGAGGTACCAGTTCCTAAAATATTATAAAGTTTAATAACTTGTTATTATTAATTAAAATGTACTCTTTAAATGTTACCTTTTTAATCCTTTTTGAAGGAATATAATTCTAAATTGAACTTTTAAAACTACAATGAAATTTAATTTTAGTTTGGTATTTTACCAAGAATATTTAACTAAACGGGTTATTATTTAATTTTGAAACATATACCATTTGGAATCTATAATAATAAAAATATTTTCTAGATTTAAAAAAAAAATCAAAAATTTCTTTTTTTTTTTTTACAATTTTGAAGCAAGAATTGTTTTTCAACTCAAAAAGAAGACAATGTATTTCTTATGTGTTTAGAATTCAATACTGTCTAATGATTTAACTCTTTGAATATCAGGGACCGCGGTAAGCATATTGGGATAAAATATTTTATTTAATTATTTATAAATAAATTATTTATAACCGGCACTTTTCAATTACAAAACAAACTCAAAATCTCAAATATGAAATTTTCTTTTGAAAAAGAGTATTGAGTTTTAAGAATTCTAGGGTTACAAGAATCAGCTGCTGAAAAAATTGTCATGGCATTTCTGGAAAAGGTGAAATGCAATTATTCAAGATGATATAAATTGCTAACTCACAGCTAATTAAAAGAAATCTAAGCTTTAATTGAAAAACAGGTGTATTATTTATATAAGCTTTGATTAATGTTCATCTGCACAAAAACAAAAAAACAAAAAAATCCAGGACACTTTTTTAAAAGGAATATATAATTTAGACAAAATTAGAACATCTTTAACCTTTAGGAATCAAAAATAAAGTCTTAAACAATGCATAAAATTTTAAAACACATGCAGCAGTTTCTTAAAACTTATGAATATGTAAATGTTATACAAATGTAGAACAATGCCATCAAAATATGTTTCAAAACCAGTTCCTCAGTATATTTATTTATTTACTTTTTTTTAAGAGGAAGAAATTATACTTAATGATGTATATAACTTTTACACATTTTGGTCCACAATAAAATACTAGTTTTTATCAAATTACATGTCACAAAGTTCACATTTTGACAATGCTAAGCAATTACAGAACTATTTGAATCATTTGCATATACTTCTTTTATATTACATTAGTTAATTTTGATTTTACCTTTCTTATTGCAGAACCAAATCTTTATCAAAATTGTAGAACAAAGAAAAGTCTTCTTTGCACAACATAATATTCATTATTAACAGCATTATTGACAGAAGATAAAACAAAAGAATACGGGTTAGAGATACTTACATGGGAGAGAACTGGTGCAAGAGCTTGTTGGCACTCTAAACTACTAAGCATTTGGAATTCTTTCATTGCTTCAACATCAGATGTTTGAGGAAAATCAATATTTGTGTCATTTAATTTTTCAGTGCCTTTGGAATTGTTAAATTTTTGAGTTATAGTCTGTTTTAGCAACAGACGAAGAGAGTCACTAGCAGAGGCTATATTTTGCTTGCTACTTGCACTCTCATACACCGGTACTTCAAGCTCTTCATTTCCTTTTGAATTTTTCATTTGCTCTTTCTTTGTCGAAACTCCACCAGTATGTGTAGCCCTGCAATGTGCTCTGCTTTTTGATTCGTTGGCCAATTTATATACTTTGTTTCGTAGGGTTGAACGTGGAATTCCATAAATAACAGCAGCTCGTCTGGTGCCTAATTTGCCACTTTGAATATCTCTCAAAGCCGCTTGCAGTTCTTCTTCTGTATATGACCTCTTAGAATTCACATCCAGCCTTCTGCGATGCCTACAATATCAAAATCTCATGAATATATTATTTATAATCATAAGAAAAACATTTACAAACCTTTATGTAAATACAGTTAACAGAAAAAATTGCAATGGATTTCATTCTTGGAATCAACACACACGGCTAAACTAAAGCATATAAGCTTTATTAAATGTGTTAAACACATAAAACAAAGTTTTATTCGTTTTACAAAAATAAAAGCATCATATGCTCAATCTATTTGCACAAATGAAATATTTTTATGCACACATTTGCATTTTATTTCCAGTATTTTAAACTTTGTCTTTTAATTATGATACAATCAAATACAAGGAACCATTTTGTATTATAATATGAAGCATCAACTTTCTAAAAAGCTATCTTGCATTTGAAAAACAATGATGTGTATGTGTTACAGGCATGGTCATACCTGTAAACACAAACAGATCATTATTATTCAAGTACAAAACTTATTTGTAGAAAGTTGATACTTCACATCCTGATACATAATGGTTCCTTATATCTAAATACTGCACAGTTTTAAACCTAAAACTACAATTCCTGGAATAAAGTGCAAATATCAACATAAAAATGTCACCCATGCAAATAGATTGAACAAAATAGTTGAATACAAAGAATAATACTCAAATACAAATATATGCTTCCACAATACCATATTATCAATTCTTGTTGAAAGTTCCAAGTTTTTCCAAATCAATAGAATTACTTGATTGCTGAAATTTAATGCTATCCTAGTTTTCTTAAACTAGGATAGTGTTATAGGATTTCTTAAACTAACTCCTTTTTTCTAAAACTTCCATATGCCTTTGGATACACCTTTGGTAAAAAATAAGCAAATAATTTGAACTAGCTAAGATGCAATTAGATTGCAATTTTTAAAAGAGCATGGCAAAACAATGCAAATACTAGTCCTCAAAAGAAGATACAACAAAATGAAGATGAAAAATAACCATCAACACAAAGTTATTGTCTAAGCTATAGAATTGTATCACAGATAAAAATGATTGAGTGCTAATGAAGTGAAAGCAATTGATCTTTAATATGCATAAATAATCATGCCTAGTGAGTTAAAGCATAATAACGGTCGTAATACATAAAGTTTATGCTACATGTATGAAAGTTGGAAGCTATATGATCATTAAAACAATGGAATATTGTTCAAAAAATAAATTAAAATAAATTGTTTTAGAGCAAACATGACCAAATAACACATTTAGAGCCACACACATTTAGGAATACAATAAGACACGCCCAAGAGATTGACTCACTGAAATCAAAGCTTTAATTGAAAAGGTAAAAAATCTCATAATACTACGAAAAACATGTTCATTAATTTAAAGTGTTCAATTCGTGGTGATAAGTGCTTTAATTTTTTTCAAGATGACTCCCTGCGATGAGAAGAACTTTTGCAAGGCTAAAAACTTTAATTTCATGACAGTTTAAAACTTAACTGTAATTTTTACTTATTTTGCTTGTAATGCGGCTTATTTTGCTTGTTCACATTGTTTAATACCCACATAGGAATTCATTAACTTGCTTGATGCGTTCCTTCACTTACTGATCTATTTCAAGTCGCATTTAGAAAATAAAAGAAACAATCAGCAGAATATGACTCTCCTCTTAATATTATCATAAGAAACGAGAATTCATCTCACTTTTTAGGGTGCAGGCGTGAGAAAAAGCAAACATTAATTCTGTTAAATTTTGATTATTTGAAAAATAAATAACTTAACTAGATTTAATAAATCTTAAATTTACTCAATTTTGTGACAAAGAACATAATTTAGAGCAGGAACTCTAAAATAAGTATTTCGTAATAGAATGTAGCAGTTTTGGGGCAATTGGTTCAGTTTTGGAAATGTGGGTAATATCCTGATAATGCTACAACTTTTCATAAAAAGTTATAAAAATCTGCACAGTTATGAAGACTCATTGTTTAAAATTCATTAAAAATATTATTTTAAAATATGCATCTTTATTATTGGTGACCCTCATTACAACTTTATTGTTTAATGCAACAATGCTCTTTTTTTTCTATCTTGGGTTATCTACTATACACATGAACTATAATTCACAAGAGCAAAATACAAATAAATGAAAATCAAAGTATTATTTAAATTATCGATCCAAAAGTAAGGTTCCCATCAATTTTACAAATATACAGCACTGTCCATTCTTATTGAAATTTACATCATTGGAAAAAAAATGTTTCTCTATTTTTTTACATAATTGCCATCTTTTTTTGTGCATTATTGTCGATGGTGCCTTAACTTCTGTATCGAGAGAGAGTGTCACAGAATTCCACCACCAAAGTGGAACATGACAGTCAACAAACCACTCATTCTTGATTGCAGTTCAGAGCTTGCATTTAGCGATTACCACTTGTTTCCTAAATTTAAGGAACACTTTGATGTCCGACGTTTTCAGAGCGATGACAAAGTCAAAAAAGGGATGAAACACTTAATCAACGGGTTTGCGGTGGAATTCTGTGACATTCAATACAGATGTTTGGGTGCTGTCAAAGATAATGCACAGAAAAATATGGCGATTATGTATAAAAAGAGAAACACTTTTTCTTTCCAACGATGTAAATTTCAATGAGAGTAGACAGTGCTTTATATTTGTACTTTATATTTATATCTTACTTTTGGATAAACCCTTGTATGTCGGTCACTGGAGTTCAATGTGGAAAATAAATGTGTGAGGGTGTATTCAATTTTTTTTGTCACACACAAGCTGTCGGATGCATCGTGAAAATAGTTTCAAAGGGCATCAAGTCCAGTATGTAGCCAGGAGAAAAGTCACAAGTTTATTTTCACTACTTTAAACTCACGCAGCAATATGCCTGCACTTAAGCTCAAAAGCGATTGCAAACTACATTAGATCTAAATTCTAAAATGTAGCTTATGTTCTGTTAATAATGCAAATTTTAAAAAGCTATATAAAATCATTTTGTTATTTTTTCTCGATGAATAGAAACTTATGTATACTAAGGGCAGTTCCAATTTTTTCACATTTCTTGAGAGTTTTTGAAACCATATAAATACTTTGATTTCTAATCGACCTTGTTCCAACATCCAATCAGATTATAATTAAAGACTTGTATATTTTTTATGCCCACTTTCTACAGCAGTTGTTGGATTAAACACACACACTTTTGGGGGTTTTCCATGAAATTAAGGCTTATGTCAGAGCTATGGGGATTTATCCAGAGCCATGAAACTTTGCATAGTATATAGTGACAGGAACTCAGTAAACTCCCTCGCTAAGGTTAAACATTCTGCGGAATTTAAAATATTTTGTAAATGTTGCTTGTTTGATTTTTTTTTTCTAAAATTCTCTAAAATTCAAATCCCTAGCCAGAGAGGTAGACTTAAAAAAACTTCAGGATTATACGGTTTGACGGCCAAAAGAATATAAGTCAAATTTGAAGAAAATGTGAGTATTTGATACGTTTTAAATACAGATTGTAGCTGTGATCAAGCAATAACACCTGGGAGGAGAAAAACTTTTGATTTTTGATGTTTTAAAAACCAGCAGTGATTTTGAAGTATCTCATTCTCTATTGCTAGGTTTAATTTATTTTTTAATTGTAGCAAATACGTTATGGAAAATAAAACTTCAGTGAAATCCTGTTACAACAAACTCGAAGGGACCGATAAACCCTTCGGTTTGTTGTAACTGTTCCCAACTTTTTTTAAGGCATGCTTCAATTGAGTGGCAAACGTTTAACATTTGCTATTGGTTTCGGATACAAAGTAATACTTCCTGAACTACAGGCAATACAAAGCATATTATTCAAGGAAACAATACTATTCGATTTTTTTTTCTAAAATTCTCTAAAATTCCAATCCAAAGACAGATAAGGAAGACACCAACTCAGAGTCATGAAATTTTGCCTAGTAATTAATGTTTGGGAGTTCCCCCTCACAAAACTCCAACATTAATTCTAAACATTCAGAGTGATTTTAAATAATTTTGTAAATAATCTTTATTTGATTTTTTTTTTAATAATCTCTAAAATTAAAGACTATTTGCCAATGGTAGTGTTAGTACAGTAGATATTAAAACACTTTTTTAAGTTGTAACATATTTTGCTAGGAAAAAAGAATATTTTCAGTGGTGCAAGTCGACTCAAGTAAAATTTTCTGCAGATAGTGTGAAATTTTCGGAAACTTGACCCCACGCCCCTCCTTTTTAAAACCCCAAATATGCATATGAAAATCATTAAAATCTCTGAAGAAAAAAAAATTTGAAAGCCATTTTTTAATACAATTTTTCAGTTTTAGAATATTGCCAGACCAAAATTTTCGGAAACGGCAACCCAAAATTTTCGGAAATGTTGGGAAATTTCAGATCACAAATACCCCAGAATATTTCTTTCATTTTGCTCAGTGAAAGAAAATGCCAGGGAAGAAAACTACCCAGGTTAACAAACTTCTGTGGCTGCAAACGATTATTTTCCAAGATATTAGGAGAATTTTTTTAATTCTCTGATTTTTTCCAGAAATTAAAAGTTTCCTTCAGAATTCTCTAATTTTCAGGTTGTTACCACCCTGCAATATGACAAAACCAATGTGCTTTAGTTGAAGCAATTAGGACTAAAAGAATGCCAGTACCTTTTGGCTCATTAAAATATGATTATTATTAAAAGGTTTCTCATATAACTTCCTTTAATGTACATTTGAACTTTGATTTAACGATACCCGATTCAACGATTTCCTCAATTTATTGATAAATTTCATCAGTTCAGATTTGAATGCATTCAATGTCTATGCTCTTTGACTTAACAATGTTCTTGATTTAATGATAACTTTTTCCAGTCCCTTGACAATCCTTAAATCTGGGTTATATTGTACTAGAAAAAAGCAAAAAGAAAATGACGAATAAAATTGGTTGATTGTCTGATGTGACAACACTAAGACTAGTAGAAAGAAAGAAGGTCAATTTTAAGCAATAATGAAAATTAAGTGTTAATAGTGTTTGCATACCCAGGTTTCAAAGGAATTTGTGGAACTTTTAAAACAGAATTAATACCACTGTCGTTTTCATCTACATAGTTCACAAGACTGGAATGTTTTTTGCCAGAACATATTGCTGTATCATTTGCAGGCAGTCTCATAGAATTCACACTCAAATCTAAAGGCTGATCCAATGGTGGTGGTGAACATGAAACACCATGAGAGGATAAGGCTGCAATATGCCAAGGCGATAATGCTGAGGCGCAAGAGGTAAAGGAACCTATAATGAATGAAATTTAAGTGTTCTATCATAAAATTCTATACAATACTAAAAATTTCAGTTTTGCTTTTTGAAGCAAAGTGAGCGAAAAACAGGTTAACTATAACATTTGATCAATGATTAATTTTGTGAAAACTCTCCCTTTGAGATAATTACATATTTTTTTTTAACATAAGGCATAAAAATAACACTTCTGATCATGGTTTGCAAAAAAAAATCGACTTCATAAGCTGTGACATAATATTCTAGGAGCTCTTTTGAAAGTAAAAAGAACAATCAGAAAAGTTTTCTTTTTTTTTTTTTTTTTTTTTTAAATTAGAATGTTTATTCACTAAAATGGAAAAATTTTACTTATATTATAAAAACAAAATCTATAAAAATATAAAATCAAAACACACGAAATATTGTTCAAATTTATAACTTATTAGTAAAAAAAAAGATTATCTAATTACTTTGAATAAAATTGATGTTATATTTTATCACTCCATGCAAGATCACAATCAAGAAATATTATTGAGTAAGATAATGAACTATAAATGCTGATGCATTAAAAGAGAAACTGAAAGACTTGTGGACCATTTTATTTAAGCTATAAGAGTCCCACATTACTGTAATGCAACCAAATAAACTCTTTGAATAAAAAGAAGTATTTCTAATAACAATGAAAACTGAAATGTTACACAAATTTGAAACAATGAAATCAAAACATTTCATAGCCGATATCCCTCCTTCCAAGAAAAAAAAAACAATACAAAAGTGTAGCATATTTATTCATATAATAGAAACAAATATACAAATATGAAGTCTCAGAATCTCATTAGTTTCTACAAGAATAAAAGCTAATAATGATAATGAATTAGGTACTGATTCAGCTTTTCTAGTTAAGAAAAATTTCACACACACACACACTACTGTCTCTTCACTGTAAGAAAATATTCACTAAAAAAGACTATATTAAATGTCCCATGCATAAAATTTAACTGTATTTAAAAATACATATTAACCCACTTGGGACGAACAATGCAAATTTGCGTCAGTGGCAGCTGCTCTTCCTATCGAAAAACGCTTCTCAGTGCTACAGTGAATGCTACTCAAAAATCTGAACAATGCGCATTACGGTTTGGTTTTGGAACGAAATGTTTACTATTAGATGGCATTACTTATCCATGTTTCGTTCAAATGATTGGTCTTGAACATCAGTATTTCTGACGTCAGAATGGAGTGCGTCAAGTGTCTGTGATTTATTGGATTTTGTGAAAGAAAATATAAACATGTGCTGGCAAGTGAAAAGGGAAAGACTTGCTCATTTTGAGAAGTGGTTGTTTCTAGTTTCAATTCCATTTCAAAATGGGATTTCATGGGAGACATTCTAGCAAGAGGTTTTACTTTCAGATTCATTTGTGTAGCCATGGTGAACACGTTACCTTTCCGAGGAGGAAATGTCTAAATTCATGACTGATTCCCCAGCCCTAAAGAAAGGGTTGTATTCCAGCTCCCAAATAACAACTTACTATGAATGTTTTTTCTGTTTTCAATGGTTTCTGTCAAAGGAATTAAAATTTAATTTGATTTGAAACCTTAGCTTTAAAGAAGATGTTAAAACCATAAACAAAAATGCAAAAAAAAAAAAGAAATAACTGGATTAAAATTTTTAAATTAATTTTTAACACTGCTGCATAAGATAAATATTAGTTAACTCTTACAAAGTCTTTAAAATATAAACTAATGTTTATTATGATATTTCAAATGTAGAAAAAAAATATGAAAAGATAAACTGAAACTTGTGAAACATTATAACTTTTAGAAACATTAAATGAACACCTGGCAATCAAGGTTTTTTTTTTCCTTCTGAAACTAAACTTTTTAGAAGAGAGATCAAAATTTGAAAAAGAAATAAACAGTTCAGCATGTTGAGGCAAAAAATGGAGGTCTCTGGCATAAGAAGGGGAGGGGGCAATTATGTATAGGTATGATTTTCTATGTAATACTAAAATCTATTACTGACAACTCTTATTTCATTTCAACTATCAGAGTTGGCTCTTTTTATCCTGGACACCTCCAATCCTCATTAGTTTCTTGCTTTGCTTTTGGGTCTTCATACATAAGCTGTTAAATTGATAGATTTGAAAACTCAAGCATACTGCATAACAAAATTTAACATGCTTAAACTTGAATTTTTACACTGACAGATTAAATAATGGATGCTTGCTATGAAGTTCACACTATAGGAAATGTTTTGTCATCTCATTTGCTTGTGTAGAATAGTCATTCTATAAAACTGTAACAAAGTTAGATAGTACCAAACGAATAAGACTTGAAACATTTTCAGGAGCATTAACACACAATATCAATTATTACTTAGAGCTTTCCAGTTGCTAATGAAAAAATTTCCCTAATGTTTAAGATCAATAAACCCGATTCAAATTAAATGCATTATTGTTCCTATTTACAATATGAACAAAACAAGTTTCTGCAATTAATTTAAAATAACATATAAGCAAATTATTTTACAATTTTTTAGTACATTAATATAGGGTTTCAGAAGGCTCAAACACTTGAAAGAATAACCAGTAAAAACTGCAAATACTGTTAGCAAGAAAATTTACACTGGATAAAAAGATAAGTTCTCAGTTATTTATTATTAGTTAAGACATATGAAGTTACGAGGTCCAAATTTTCGAATTTCGAAATCTAGAAAAACTTGAAATACAGAACTTTTTGCCTTAAATATTTGTAAAAAAAAAAAAAAAAATCAGGGAAAAAAATTTAACCAAAAAATAGTTCCCCATTTTTTTCAGTTTCAAATGTTTGAAATTGTTTACGTTCGCCAATCACTTGTTGAAAATGCAGTATTTCAGTTCAGCTTTTTTTTACGAAGTTTTTTCAATGCCACGTGTTATGCGTAAATAAGCATTTTGCTGTAATTGTTCAGTAATCTTTTAACATCCACTTTCGGTTTATAAAATTCTTTTTTTCTCCTCATCAGTGTGCAATACAAAGCCTATTGAACAAAATTACAAAATTATCTTTCATAAAAATATCATTTATTTATGGTATCGATTGGCAGGACGTATAATAAAAAACAGCATCCCCAGCCAACAAGCCGCTGCAAATTATCTCCAACTTTTGTTTTAGCCCAATGAAGTATAATTTTATTCAGATTGATTAAATAAAAAAAGAAGTTTAGCATGAACAATAGCGAAACCAGGGAAAACGTGACAAATACCGAACGACAGAGATTTTTTACTGTTTTATCAGTCAGAATCCAAAATCTGTAAAATTCCGAAATCTGGAAAAGTTGTGGCCTCGAGCACTCCGGATTAGGGGTTCCATACTGTTCTATGTTTCCAACATTATTTTTTTGATTCAAGGAAAAAAGATGTTTCAAATAAAGCGTAGAACTGAAGAAATTACCCACAACATTTTTGGAAACACCAGACAACTTTGGAAAGCAGGAAGTTAGTTGGAACAAAAAATTCTAGTCCTAGCTCAATCTTTGGTATTTTATCACTTAACTATGACATAAGGGCAAATCAGAAAAGTGTGAAATTTGAACAACAATGATAGAAAATTGTACATCACAAAACAAAAATATGAGAATTTTTGTACCTGATATATTGCCTTGATCAGATGATGTTGAATGTTCATCTGTATCAATTCGCAATGAGCTATAGCCATCTATGGTAGGGATTATACCACTAGCGGGATCCTACAAATTTAAATATTTACAACAATTTTTTTAAAATATATATACAAACAATAATACAAAATGATTCAAAACCAAGTTAAAAATTACAACTGTTGAATGTTGAAAGAAACAGACCTAAGAATAATAATGAATTTTACTTTTTATGAAATGAGAAAGCAAACCTTACAAGCAGTGAAACTATGTTAGTTATGGCAAAAAAATCTGTAGCAAAACTTCCTAGATTTAGGGATATGTTTTCTTTAAGACAGAGTATTTGAGTATTTCCTCATTATCAAGGGTTTTAAATGAAAGAGCAGAGAAAAACAACTTAGCAAAAGAACTCTCATTCAGTTACTCAAAGGCAAGTCAATAATGAGATAAGGAAGTGTAAAGAGTTGCTAAGAGAAGCAAAAAACAAAGTGCAGCATAACAGCTACTTAACTACTACAAACAGGATTGGGTCATTTATTTATAAGTCAAATAAAAATATTTAACTGGTTTAATTTTATGAAAAATAAACAAAACAAATATTACACTATCAAATCCTTTTTCTTAGATGTGGATATGTTCCCATGTTCCCAAAAACAGGACCTTTATAGGCAAAAAATGATAGGAAAAATCAATTTTAAAGTATTGAAGGGGCAAACCTTTTAAATATTTTTCTTGAAAAATTCTTTAAAAAAAAAAATCATCTATTGTTGAAAATGAGCTTAAAGAATAGATGAAAATAATAAGTACAGGGTTCATACACTTGTGGCTAAAAAAAATTCCATGATTTTGCCAGGTTTTTCAGGTTGTTTTTTAGAAAATTTCAGGTTACTCGCTTCATTCAAAATTACTTTTAAATAGCAATATTTTCAAAATGATTAAAATTGTTTAAAGTAGTAATGTGTAAGAACTGAAATTTTGTCCCTCAGATAAAAAAAAATCTTGGATTTTTTTTTTCTTTTTTCTCTCAAAATTTATTTTTTTTAATATGTTTTGTTCAAAATTGTTTTCAGTTGTTTACTACTTGTTGAAAACAAAGTACATTCAACTTCTTTTAGCGTTTCTTCAATGCAACATGTTGTCCGAAATATTAGAGTTTTGTTCTAATCATTGCTTTACAATTCTTTTTATTTTCTCATTAGTACGTATATAACACAAAGCATATTGAGTAACATATGAAGCTATTTTTCACTAAAAGATTAATTTGTTGCAACAATCGGCACACCATATAATGCACAATAACAAAAATCACATCCATCGATCATAGGCCGATACCAATAATCAGATTTTTTTCTTTCGCACATTAAAGGATGCTTATACATTAAAAAATTTCTTTTCTAGAAAATAATTAATTTTTAAAAATTCATAATTTGTTGCACATTTTATGTTACTTTCAATAATTTACATTGAGAAAAACATCCAATTCTGTTTTTGGAAATTTACATTTACTTCAACCTTGCGAATAACTAAATAAGTAGGTTTTTGAATTTGTAGCATAAAAGTAGTCATAAATAATTGTTAATCCTAAGACAAAACAGTCAGTTGCACAGAATGTATAGAATGTAGCACATAAGTGTCTAAATCAATTAGAATTTTAAAAAAAATGTTCTGAAGAAAATTTTGCATTTTTCCAGAAAATAATTACGAGTTATCCACCCAAAAAAGGCGCCTTTATCGTTGTTTTCAATAGTTTACATTGCAATAAACATCCAGTGCTGTTTCCCGAGACCTAGACACTTAAAAAGTCTTGTTTACTTTCATCTTGGGAAGGACCAAATATGGCAGCTATGCCAAAAATTATGAAATAATTTTTTTAATTTGTAGCAGGAAAACATTTTAAAATAATAAATCTTCATGAAACTACAATTTAGTTGGAAAGTTATTTAGAACATTTGTGGATGGCAATGAGGATAAAATTAAGTTTTAAGAACAATTTTTTTCATTTCTCAAGAAAATTACATATTTAAAAATGAAAAAAAAAAAAAAAAAACAATTTGCAGCACATTACGCGTTACTTACATTAGTGCGGAAAAGACATTTTGACTGCGTAATTTTTTTTTGGGGGGGGGGTTGCCTCTTTTTTATTGCTAGCCTCATTTTGCCTGAAAATTAAATTTTTTCTGGAAACATCGATAGAAACGAAGATTAGATCTCATAGTACAAAATTCCCAGGGGAAAAATTGGAAAAAAAATTTTTTGGCCAAAATTGAAAAATTCCCTGACTTTTCCTTGACATTTTTAACTATCTCATTTTCCCTGACAATTCCAAGTTTTCCTGGAGCGAACTAACCAGGTAGTAAACACAAAATTATTGACGTTCAAATTATAGAATCACATAGTAAACTAAAATGAGCAGTTTGGTAGAAGAGGATGCAATTAAATTTTTAAATGTGCAAGAAAAGTCAAAAATAACTCAAAAAAGAGTAAACAATAGCTCAAATGCATAAATTTAAGCCAAAAAATGTAAAAATTAGCAGATATGCTGAACGGACTGCAGTGCTGAATGCAAAACCACATATTTTGGTGCCAGTTCATCCGAGTTGGCACAAGTGGGACGCCCCTGGTGAGCCAATTTCGAGACCCACTAAAAAACAAAAAAAAAATAGTAATTCAAAAAAAAAACATGCTGGTGTACTCAACTCACTTTCAATTTCATTATTGCTGTTGGGCATTATAAAAAAAGCCTCAGGAGATGTACACTGGTATAAGAAATTAAGAGAATTTTCAGATATGGTCAATTATCTTCATAACTACTGGGACGATTTCAATGAAATTTAGTATGTACATACATTGAAACAATGCAAAACAAATAACCGTCTAAGATTTAAAATACACACGCAGATGGTATGAAACAGCGGTTGCAAAATTGAACAACAAAATGGGTTAATGGGGGTATGGCCCCCTCTAACAAACCTATAGACTTTGCAGTGTGATTCCATACTTGAAATGAAGTAGTTTATTGGATCCTAGGGTAATTGTTTCCACTCGTTCAACAACGCTGTTTTCAGACTATGGATGGTCCCCGGAGAGGTGTTGCGAGTTGCTATTGCTCTCCCGAGAGCGTCCCAGACATGCTCTATAGGATTAGAGTCTAGAGATCTGCTTGTCTAAATCCTCCAGTGAATATCCTCCCCCTTCCAGAAATTCGTCCACCAGAAGAGTCCAGGAGTCCTTCTAAAAGCTATATGAACGTTGGCAGAAGTGCATAGTCGTTCAAGGTGACTATTTTGAAGATAGATGTATTTCGGTAATGTGAACTATTCAGGGTAAGGTTTTATACAACTTGTCCTCGAACTTTTAGATCATACTACATACTTATGAGTTTTCAATTTACTATTTCATAACACTTTTGATTGACGCAAGTTTACGCGCATGAAGACATCACAAGAGAATTTGCGACAATTAACTAAGGAGGCATTCAAAATGGATATGAACTTGTGAAGTTTAAATTGGGTGATTGTAAAATAGAAATTTAGGTCGAAATCTGATTTTTTTTTTTTTTTTGTGATTACAATTCCTTATTCGTAGACATGAAGTAAAGTGAATTGAATCAATGATCCTTTAAATCCCTGACAATCTTATTAATTTATTTCAGTTAGACTTTTTTGAGCAATCATGATTGTGTATTGTTCTCATTTGACTCTCCTTGACGTTACGCTGATTCTATTTCCTTCCCCCCACCTCCCTCTGCAGCACTCCCGCCCTCTGTCCTCTGCAGGCACGGTTCCTCTGGTCCTGAGCAATGTCCCCTGAAATCCGCTTCTCCTGGTCGGTGGCGTCCATGTCCTACACACGCACACACACGCACGCACGCCTATGTGCATACACAAGTTTATGCACACACAAGCCTACACATGCACAAGCGCCTACACACACAGAGAGACACACACGCCTACATGTATGCACAGGTCTATGCACACACAAGCCTGCACATGCATGCGCACCTACACACACACAACTATACACATGTAACCGCCCAGGAGAAGGGCAGGTTTGGGGGGACAGGAGCAGTTTCTAGAAACAATAACTCCAATGAGTAGGGTCCTGTCGCAACTCGTGATTGCGAAAAACATAATTTGAATTAAAAACATCAGAATTCAAATTGGTTTTTTTTTTTACCATCGGCCAAGGGCATCGGCAATCGGCCATTTGGAGGAAAACAATTGGCCATCTTTGAACAATCTTCCAACAACCGGCATCGGCCCATCGGCCAAAAAATGCCATCAGTCGAGCCCTATTCTTTACAGTAAACTCTTAGAAATAAGATCAAAAGTACCAAATTTCACTCATCCCTAAAAACAAGCCCCCTAAAGATTTTAATGGCACAGTCTGTACCGTGACCCCCCCCCCCCCCCAGATGGGCACCCCTGGCATATCTGCTTCTTTTTCAGTTAAACATGCAGTTAGAGTGAATAAACGTATTTACGGCACGCCTCTACTGTTTGTGTTGATCAATATTAAAAAAGATTCACAATTCAGCTTTATTCAGACATGTGACCCAAACAGGATAAAAAATACTGAAATTGCTTGGATGTGTTAACTAACACAACACTGTTAGTATATTTTACTACAACTGAAAGTTCTGTCGTGTATTTTTGTATCTATATAGCAGACTATTTTAATTGGGAGCATTAAATTAAGTGGAACATGCTGAATTTAACTTCCAATGCCCTTTCTTTTTTTTCTGCATAGATCATTTTGCTTTCTCAAGAAATACTGAATTCAGTAAAAATACTGAAAAATCACATGTCTGTTTATTTGCAATAAACTTTTGACTGAAGGTGAAATTGTTATGCCGAGCAGTCATGGAATGCCAACTTTAATTGATGCAAGTGTCGCGAGAAGTGATGAGTAGGGTAGACCATGGCACGTTTACGCATGGGGTACATTTACGCAGTGTCCTTTTTCCAAAACGAGTTATAACTGGAGAGCCAACAGTCATACCAGATCGATACTGCTCCTTAGCAAATATTCTCACAAGTTTTTGAGCATCAGTCGAACTTTGGTTTAGCATGCGGATGGAAAAATCTGTTTCCTACCAAGCTGAGTAAATTTTGTGTTGAACGTTTTGAAGCTTATTGTGCATAAATAATATTTTGCTAAAAACAAATAAATATATAAAAATTAGCAGAATTTTATCTTTTTTGATAATTGTATTTGTATGGACAGAAAAGTTATTAAATTTGGTATCACGTTAAAAATAAATCCAAACTTGGCGGGCGATGGGGCACGTTTACGCATTTTCATCAGGGCACATTTGTGCACAGTCTTACTGTATCTTACTACTCTGTCTGCCCCAGATGCTTTTTTCGCTCTGTAAACCTTTAGTATTTTCAGGTTATTTAGTTTTGAAAATCACCATTCATTTTTAATTAAGTAACAGATTTGTATCTTACAGCTTACAATAGTGTTGTCTTCACGCCAGTTTAACTTTATACACTATTCAGCCTGTAATACATTTTCTTTATTTTAAAGATGGTAAGACACTACGTTCAAAAACACTAACAGAACCACGTTAGATGTCAAAGTAACGAAAAGGCTTATCGATAATCCTAGTATTTCTCACAGTAGGCCATCCACATCGTCACATATGGACTACCCCAGCTGAGACCATTTGCAAAAGTAGAACCACAGCTTAGGAACCAGGAATGGAAAAAAAAAGAGGATGTTCGCAATCCTAACTGATACTCTGATTAAAGAAACCCTCAGAAAGGAGCAGTTAGAAGCTACAAAAAAAAGGGGGTATAACAAAACAAAAAGGAGAAATTACTTTCAAATTCACAAGTTTCTATTGAAGCAGAAATAGAAGACATCAAAGAAAAAAAGCATGAAACCAAAACCTGCGACATGGAAAAGGTTAGTACACTCTGTAAAAAGGAAATTAATACACAATTCTGTTTATGAAGTAGAAAATTGTGCTTGCATCTATTGTTTGAAAACATACAATTAATCAAAAAAAAAAGGAAAAGACAGGATTCAATGTTTTAGATGTCAAAACGCAGTCCCATGGCAAGTGTGCAAAAAGAAAAACTTGATTTTTGTTAGTAAAATTTAACAGTGATGAAGAACATGCCTAAATACAGTCGAGCCTGCTTAATGGAATAGGTAATTTGCCAGGAAAAAATATTCTAATAAGCGGGATATTCCATTATCCGGGATGAAAATAACACACATCAACGGTATAGTACATTGGAATTTTATTACATTAAGCGGGATATTCTATTATCCGATATTCCATTAAGCGGGCTGGACTGTAGTTTATTTTTAATTAGCAATAAGCTCTATGATTTTAGTTTAGCCTATAATATGTTCTTTAATTAATAATCTGTGACTTTTTTTTTATTTTAAAAGTGTTTTAAAAGAGGTAAAACATTAAAATTTGGTTAAATATTGATTTTATTTACTTCTTGGTATCATTTTTAATATGCATAAACCTGCCCTACTCCATGCGTGAACTTGCCCCGTTTTCCGGGCAAGTTGACGTAACCGAATTAGACTCTACTTTTTTTATGGTTAAAAACACAAGCTGAAGAACAACTGAATATACTAATTTTGACTTCATTAACTGCTTCATAAACCCACAATCTAAACTTTCCTAGGTTCAAACATAAAAATTAGAAAATTCGTTGAAAAAAATCCGCGTAAACGGGCCCCGGTGTACACTATCTCAGAAATAAAATTTTTTCAAGAAAAAACTAAAGTTTTGCAGCGCAGAATATTGGTACATATTACCTACAAAATTTTATCTAAGTCAAAAAATGGTGTGGCACAGCCCATTTCAGGGTTCATACTCTATTTGGATTTTTAAAAAATTCCATGACTTTTCCAAGACTTTTTTATGGACTTCATAAAATTTTCATTACCTTGTTACACGAAGAGAATAGTACTATTTGCCAATTTTCAGCAATGGGTATTAGCAAAACTATTATGTGAATGCCACTACCTTATCAAAGCATTTAATTGTGACTGAAAAAACATCAGCGCACAGTACAGAAACTAATAACTATTCTTATTTATCCTTTTTAATTTAAGTAAAGTAAAAATATAGTGAATGCAATATATAGATGTTTAAATTAATAAATATTTAATAAACAGAGCACAATAGTAATAAATGGGGCAGAATATTAATAAATTTGACAAAGGTTGAATAAGTCATTACAAAGTTTTCAAAAATAAATTTACATTATAAAAATATTGCTCCTTGGTGTCAGCAGTGCATCTAATAAATTATTTAACTTGACAGTATTTTCGTTCATTGAAGTAAAGCCTAGTGTTTCAGTAAAGTCATTTTTTTTAAGTATTAGAATTCCCTATTTCTTTGTTCTTTCACCTCACCAAATGTTTATTTTCTAAAGCCTTCAACAAATTATGATAAACTCTGACAAGTTTAATAATGATGTTTTATGACTGTTTGAAAGAACTTGGATGCAATTAAACTATACTTTTTGAGTGGGTGTGGCAAAATCAGGAATGTGCAAGTCCAGTTCTAAAAAATATAAAATATAAGAAGTGCTGAAAATAATTGTGAATTCCAAATAATTGATGTCCCAGCAGTAAAACCACATTACAAAACAAGGCGGACTTTTGTTACAGAAGCGAATGCAATAGGATTCCAAAACTCAGATTTGTTTTTGGGATGGTTCAGTTTTAGAGTGTAAATAGCTTTTACATGCAATACTGTTAAATCACAAAAGATTTCTAATGTTCACTTAGCTTCTGTTACTTTCTTACTGCTCGAGAAAATTTTCCATGACTTGAAGTAAATTTCTGTGACTTTTAATGAAAGTATTAATATTCCATGACTTTTCTAAGTCTGAAATCTATTTATTTTTTTCATGACTTTCCAGGATTTCCATCACCCGTACGAACCCTGCCATTTGTTGATTTGATATGAAATGAATCCTAACAATTTTCTGGGCTCGTAGGTTGGTGATTATCTAGGATGTATAATAGGCTCTTATCAAAAATTTGATAGCATCAGTGTTTAATGACAGTTTAAAACAAAATATTTAGCATAGGAAAAAATTCAATGGTATTTCAAAAATTGATCTAATAAAACATTTGCTTTTGCAACTTACATATGGCGGTTGTTTTTTTGCACTACAAAAATAACACGTATCTTCTGGATACCAGTCAGCCGGACTGTTGCTTTCTAAATCTGGAGGAAAAAAGAGAACAAATAAGTATTTAATAATATCAAGGTATAATGATTATATTTCTTCAGATGCGTCTTTTTCCATTTACACTACTTCAAAATGATGTTGATGTATCTTAATTAAGTACTTAAAGTATGGGCTTGAAATTACAATAGCAGAAAAAGTAGGTCTTAATACCGGGCTACAAAAAATGAATTCATTTACATGTTCGTTGAAAGTAGCCAACAGTACGCATGGATATTAAAAAGGTAGTAAATCAAGAGAATTATTTAAAATTTAGATATTTCACATTATTTTATGGAAGAAACATAGTGGCTTTTACATGCAAAACAGAAAAAAATATCATGAGTCATTTATTACAGGGTTTTCATTCAATCTTGAATACAAAATTTCAGAACGTTTCAAGAACTTTTTTAAGGACATTTAAAATTTCAAAAGAAAAGTTCTAATGAAAGGTCTGAAAAAAATTAAGACAACATTCAAGAATGAAGTTATTATCAATGAAATGTAGAGATTATTTTCAGTTTTGATATGCAATACATCTTATAAGTCTAAATACTGTGAAATGTTTTGAAACATAACCTTTTTGCATTAGTGTGGAAAAGAAAATTCTACGAGAATGTAATGAGAGGGGGGATAGGCGGGCAACCCTCCTCACAGTTTTGGGAGGACTTTAAATAATAACAACACACCATCCAAAATCTTAAAATATTTTTTTTTTTACCTTTTTTGAATATAATTCAGACATGAAAATGAAGAGAATAATCAATGTCCTTTTCTGATTGAACAGGGGGAAAAAACACCCTGCATTAAATATAAATAGTAAAGCTGTCACTGGGATGCTACAAATGTGTTAAAATGACTATTTTTTTGAAGAGAAAACCATTAGGACAAGTATATTAATGAAAATATAAGCTAAACAAGCTATGCATTCAGCTGCAATACTTTAAATAATCACTGATTATTTTAAGAAATTAGAAGTTAAAACAAAGAAAAAACTTTCTTTCCTTCCCCTTTCTGCACCAACAAAATAATGGTAAATATAAGTTTACACCATACTCAACAAATTTATGTAACAATTAAACCAAAAACTAGAAAAATAGTCCAACCATTGCACGAACAGAAAGTAAAGCACTATGAAATTAATTAATGTGTAGATTTTTTAGAGAATGCATAGGAATCTCAATCCCTAGCAGGGCAAAACAAAACTTCAGAGTTCAAGAATTGTACATTGTTGAGAAAACGTCAGAATGAAAGAAAAGGGGAGGGAGATTCATTTCTGTCACGAAGATTTTGCAGATTTCTTGGAAGACTGCTTTACTACTAGTTGAAAAAGATTTCTTAAACTACGTAAAAAATATGTAAACGGAACAAATAATGTGTTCAAAAAATTTTCAACTAGGGTTTTTTTTTTTTTGAGAGAGAGAGATAAATACTATTGCAAACAGAAGAAATTCCAGTTACCTGAGTGCTCTCATTAATTAAACAAAGGACAAATGAGATATAATTATATTAAATAATTTTAATATGCTCCATAAATGCTTTTAGTAAACATTAAAACTTTTTTAATGCATTGAAGTATATAAACAAAATACGAGCTGGAAATTAAAGTGCTCCTTTAACACCACTCAATTGAAAATAAATTTTACTCTAATGAGAATTTTAATTCTTAGTTGAATTTTGTAATATCGGTATGGTTTCAAGAGTTTAAAATAAAGAATAGAAAAAAAATGTCCAAATTATTCTGTACTGCTTCTTTAGTCCCTTGTGAAACTTTGTTCAATAGAAAGGAAACTATTTTGCTATATGTTGACAACTGTTATAATGCTGCAGTGCAGATCATAATCTTTAAATGCACCAAATACTTTTGAACTACAAAAAAAGTAATAGCATTTAACCTTTTAAGTGCCAATATTCCCAAATGGGAACATCAACTTTAAAAAAAAACGTAAAAAATAAAGTTTCACTTGCGAGGACTTGATTTTTTTTTTTTTTTCTATTTATTGTCAAACATAGACCTGAATTTTTGAAAGAAAAACTAGTTCTAATTTGCAATTACTGTTTTCTAGAAAAATTTGCAAAAATGTGCTTTTTTACCAATTTTCAGAGACAGATTAAAAAAATTATGATTTTTTAAAAAAATGCTCAGGGCATTAGCTGCAAAACTTTCATTTTTCAATTTTTGCACTTTTGTCATCTATTGTACGTTAGCTCTATTGTACAAGCTTTGTTTATTTGGGTTCCGCATAAAAAAATCTCTAAAAAAAAGTCTAATTCCAACATTCTCTTATTGTTAGTATATAATCCAAAAAGCATTTTTTTAAGAATCTCGTGTTCTCATTTTGCAGATATACTACCATTTACTTGCCTACAGCAGTACAGCCTCCAGTTTGGTTATAGTGATTCCAAGTCCGAAATAGCCAAGTGGTTAGAGCCCCGCTGCCTTTTACCAAAATGACAGGGGCTCCATCCTTCATCATTAGAAAGAAAATAAACCCACTATCCCTCTTGCTGTATGTGAAAATCCTAAGGCATTGTGTTAAAAGAAAAGGACATGGTGGAGATAAGGTTATAATAGCTATTCCATCATCGTGAAGCTGCATTGTCTGGAGAGAGCTGTTTGCTATATGTTTGCAAAGAAAGTGTTCTTACATGAACATAGTTACTAAGATCAACTTAGTTAGTTATGGGGGGAGAGATGAAAGAAGAAGAAAAATCACAAATGACCAATTTTGGTCATCTCATTTGCAGTTGCATGTACAGAAATAAAACTGAAAAGTATCACAAATTACCTGTAAATGGCTGTACAAGAATTTTCCATTTCCGTGCTCCCATTAGCTCTTCGGCAAGGCGTTCTAAACCTAAAAGTAATTCAAGATTACTTCAATTGAGGGTATGATAGGGATTTTTCAGAAATTCAGCTCCGTGGATAAGTCGATCTTCCAACTTTAATCATATGTTTTGTACAAAATTGACTTATACCGGAGCTATACCATATTTTATTATTATGTCACAACACAGGGATTCCCAAACTTTTCTATGTCATGGCACCCTTAAAGGGATGGAACTTGCTCACGTCACCTCTAGTTGCTTTGTGTGAATGTATGATATAGAGATGGATAAATAGGCATCATCATACTTGTTTATTTGTATAATTTTGTGAAAAAAAAAATCAGTAAATATCTAAATACACAGTTCACAGGTATTATTTGCTTATTGAAAGAAGGCCTTTTAATGCTCTTAATATAGGTGTTGCTCTCAATTATTATTAATTCTATAGAAGTAGACTGTCTGAAATGGGGTAAGATTTTATGAGTAATCATTGCAGCTTTTTGTCTCATTAACAGCAAAGAAAAGTGGTGGCGATTCAAGGGGGGCGTCTGCCCCAACACTTTTTTCATCATCAAAATTGCCTAAATGTTAAGATTTTAATTTCAAAATATTCTGGGTGTGAAAACCGGAAATTTAATGTCCCCAAATATTGCTTAAAATTTAGTTTTAAAACTTCAATTTTGAAAATTTCCGGGGAAAAAATCCCCGATTGCACTCCCTCCATCCTATAAATTCAAAGATGACCTTAATTTGCGTCTATCTCGGACATTGTGCAGTAGGGCTGGGTGATGCATCACCAAAAACCAGTATGTATCCCACATCATTAAATCGGTTTCAAATTTTTTTCTAATTCAATGCATTGATACTGCTCTGATGTACAGACACCGTTCCAGGATTTTTTAAACTTCAAAACCTTTTGTTTCCTATTTTTTCATTCTTACATGAAAGTGTTTCCTACTAGAAGTAACCATAAACAATGGCCCAGCTAAGTTCCAATTATTTTACTCATAAATAAAAAAATATCTTGTTCACGGAAATTTAAAAAAAAAAAAAAAGGTTTGAAAATAGAGGCCAATTTAAAATCAACATAGTAATTTTGTAAATTGGGCAAACAATGAGTTACTTTAATGATTAGTATGAATCTAATATTGAGCGCTGTTAATTAAAGTACAGCTAAAACTTTAGCTTTCCTTTTAGTTCAAATTTGTGTTCAAAATAGTATAGGGGAAGGTAGGGCACCTTGGGACATCGCTCACCTTGGGACACCATAAAATTCAGCTTCAATTTTGTAAACAGAAATTAGTTTTCTTAGGACATCATCAGTGACAACAGGATCTACTCTTCAGTGTACTTCGGAATTTCTCACATAAACAGGAAAAGCCTTTTTTTTTTGAACGTTTCAGAGTTTTATTAATAGATGGCTTCATTTTTAAAAATTTTAAGTAGGAAATGAAATAAATTCAATCGTAGCATGAGGGAATTAAAACATGTCCTTTAATAATAATTTTAAGGTTAAAAAATGTATTGTGCTGCCAAGTCTAACTTTTAAAAAGTTGATATGTAATAACAATCTTAAATGGGGCAGGTTGGGACACTGTCCCAAGCTGCTCCATCAATGTACAGTACAGAAAAAGACTATTTTATTGTTAAAGAAATTGCCAAGGCAACTATCTAAAAAAATTAATTAACTTAATTTGAATTATACACTCGAAAGGGCTTCCAAATTGTCCTTGCAATGCGAACTGCCACGAGACAACCAACATCAACAAACCAAACTATCGAATGCCATGATACATTCAAACAGAAAGACATCTAACAAAATTGATTTACATAAACAAAAGGGTTAACGAGCGCCTTCTTGTGCACAGGTAAACTTTAGGAGTTTTTCCACAGCTCCCCACCATGAACTATAAGAGTTCATCAATGGTAAATACATATAAGGAAATACCAATTATCACTTTTATTTTTTCTACTAAATTCAAAAGTTAAATCAGGGGGTAATACCTTTAAAATTATCGGGGTTAAAAGATTACCGTATGATTCTGAGTTTATATATTCCCAAACTTTCTAAATTCCTGATTTTAGTTTCAGTTTTATCGTATAATTTTCTCAAACTGTTCGTATCATTTGAATTTTTTATCTGAGTCATGTTCAAAAGTGATCCTAAATGCGCATTAATGAGCAAATCCTTTTGTCCTAATCTAAATTTTAAAAGTTCCAAGGCTGCATCGTAATTACTTTCTGTTAATGCAAATCCGGAAATTGCTTTAGCTGCAACACCACCTATTAAATTTTTAAGATAAATAAGCTTCTCAATTTTACATATAAAAGTCGCTATTTTTATCTATTGCATTTTCAAACTGACTAATGAATTCTAGCCAATATCTGTGGTCACCGTACAACTTATCAACAGTTAGTTTTGGCAAATTTTATCCACGATCTAGTTTCTTATTGTACTAGACTACTTGTGTGCAATGTTGAATTAGATAAACTAGCAGAGTTAACAGTAGAAGGTACAGCTGGAGGTGTTAGAGCTGCTATTCTTTTGACAATTTGACATTTATAGAAGATTAAATTTTCCCTGAAATCTTCACATTGTTGCACTTTCTTTTTCAATATCTTTTGCTTTGATAACATAAAAAAGCTCATTATCAGCCACTTTACGACAGTCAATTTTATCAATTGATTGTATAATACTTCTAAATTACGAACATTAGTTACATTTACTAAACTGACATCTAAACTTTTAATGAACTTGGTAGTACTGCATTTAAGCGCTTCACGCTTATTTTTTTATCTTATCAGCATCCATACTAATTGACATATACAAATTGAAAACAAATAACTCAACCAAATTTCTTGGCTTACTATATCCAATGCTATGAAACAATAACAATGTCAATAGAACGTGAGAAGCATATCACTATTCGCATATCACTATTCGACGAATTTTAACTATTTAATGGTTGTGCCAGTACCTCGTGGCCGATGCACCATAAAGAAATAGCTAAGGCATCTAAAAACATAAATTAACTTTATTTGAATTATACACTTGAAATGGCTTCCAAATTGCTCTTGCAATGCAAACTGCCACTGCTGCGAGACTACCAACATCTATAAACCAAGCTATCGAATGCCACGATACATTCAAACAGAAACACATCTAAAGAAATTTATTTACATAAACGAAATGATTAACGAGTGCTTTCTTGCGCACAGGTAAACTTTAGGATTTTTTATGGAGGTTTTCCGCAATCGTACTTAATAAATCTGATGAGTTTAAATATGAACTAAAATTGAGAAAATGGATACTGTTTTACAGAAAATTTATTTTTCTTTCGCGGTAAAGTATTAAAATATTAAAATAACAAAAATGGTGAGATCTAGAAAAGAAAATAGGAAGTTTCCTGCTATTGATGCGTCTGTTGTTGAAAAGCAGCAGAAAATGTTATTAGTAATGAGATTTCAATTATTTAAGATGACAATTATTAGGATTATTGCTGGTGTCCCACCTAGTGAGGCAGGTTGGGACGTTGTAAAGACTTTTTAATTTTTTTAATGAAAATTTAATTTGATGAAATAATGGAGCAAAATAAACTTTTATTGAAGCAAAAATGTCTAAATTACATGTTCAGCTAAGTTTGGTGAAAATGGGTTTGAAAATAAAATTTTTAAAAATCATTATCTAAAAAGTGTCCCAAAGTGCCCCACCTTCCCCTAGTATTAATGTATTTCCAAATTAGTAAATTGCCTAAAATTGTTGTGATTCCCCTCCATCCTTTATTCTCACCTCACAAATAATGACATTGATAAGGTCTGTCACAAAGGTGAGGAATTTTTCATTAATACAGGCGGGTCATTCCATGTCAGTTCAACCACACCCCAACACCCACCATCACAGATTTCAATGAAATTTTGTATACTTCTACTTTTCACAGTCCTAAGTAACCTCCTAAAGTATTTCTTCTCTATTAAAAATAGTTTTTATTTTCTGGCCCTTCAAAATTTTGCGATTTTACGTTAGTTGTCGTTTACAGTTCTCTGAGAATGAACAACAGCTGTTTGCAAAAAAAAATTATTTCTCAATAACTAAAGATAAAAAAATTTGGAAAAATTTTTTATTACATATTAAGATTTCAAGTATTTCAGAAAAAAATATGTCAAAAATCTTAATTTATATTCAGCAATTAAAAAAAATTAACAAACTGAAAAAATTAAAAAAAAATGATAGACAAAATTTTAAAATTTTGGCATGAGGGTCTAAATTAAAATAATTTATATACCGGAAGAGGTGGTAATGAGCAAGGGAGTAGATAGTTTTAAGAGGGCCATTGATCTTCACTGGGGATTGTAAATTGACTAGGGCCTAATGATTTATTTTTCAGAGGCAAATTTTCTTTTCTTTGTTGCAATCTGCACATGTTAAGCACATGAAAACATGTGCACTTCTTTTTTTACATTAATTAACATCCCTGAAATTCAAGTTCATGGAGGTGAGAATTCCCAATAACCACACTTGGTTTTTAAAACAAAAACCTATCTTCTTGTTTTTCAACAAAAAATTTTACAACTTCTTTATGGCTGAAAATTAACAAGAGGAATCCTTTGTATCATGGGAAATAAAATGTGATGTTATGACTGCCATCTGTTAATGATAAATGGCACCTTGTGTTTTAGGTAACGGAGATGAGAATTTATTGCGTCACATAATTCTTTATCCTATTAAAACGAACTAAAAAACACTATATTAAAAAATTAAATATACTTAAACAAACCCCCTTCCTTATCTAGTAGTCACAGAAATCTGACTGTGACAGGCAGGTCTGGGTCAAAATCCCGGCTCAGGCATGGACATACTTTCTCTCTCCTGTCCTTGTCCTTTCTTTGTGTGAATCTGTTGTTATGCTGTGAATGGTTGCCTACCCTATCAGACCCCGAAGTGGTTTTTTGGGGGGGAAAGTAGGAAATAAAGAATCAAAAATTAAAAAAAGTAGGAAAAAAAATCATTTAAAAAATTAGGAAAAAATAGGAAGAGATAGGACTGAACACACGTCAAGAGGAAACAAATTTAGCGTAAACTTTATTTCTAATGTAAAATAAACTAACAGTATTTTTGACTTTAAAACTGTCCTAAAAATAAACTAACAGTACTTTTGAAGTATTAAAGGGATTTAATGAAAGATCGAGTCATAAAAACAAAACTAAAGAAACAAGCTGACAGTTTTCAGTATGAAAAATAAACTGGTGGAAACAAAGATATTAAATACAAAAATATGAAAATAAAATCCAAACAAAGAAACAGCTCTCAATAATACAGTAATAAAAATTTTAAGTGTGAAAGAATAAAATACGATAAAGCGATTGCAAAAAAAAAATAAATAAATAAAGAAATAAATAAATAAAAATAAATTTAAAAAAAAGAAAAAAGACTAAAAATGCAGAACTAAAATAAATTTGTTCTTAAATATGGGACATAAAATTTATAATAAAATAATTAAACTAAATAAATAACGAAATAAGTAAACTAAAGGGTTTGTATTATGTTATATATTTTTAACATTCAACAAAATTTTTGTTTCAGGAACGTCATTTAGGGGGGTTAGTCCTCCCCTCCCTGGCTTTAGAAAATTAATGCTTAACTATACAAGTTTGTGCAGTTTTTGTTGTTTTCAGACAAAATTTGCATTCAGTATACATCCTTCGCTAGCCATCCCCGGGGGAAAAATCAAAATGACGGGCCAGTTTTAATTTTAATCAAGCAATAAAAACAAATATTGTTTTATTGGTTTGATGATTTTTTGCCACCTTCTTCCAAAATTTTTGTCACGGGAAAAAAAAAGAAAAAATCCATGCATGGTAAACATAACATTTTTATCAAAGAAAAAGATCAGTTACTAATGATTCTCTGTGCATAAAAGGGAAAGCATGTAGTTTCTCCCAAACCCTCACCATACAATAAAAATATTCATTCGGAAATTGTTCACGAAATTGAGAGTGAGGGGGGGGGAGAGCAACTCCTCGATATTGATGATATATCAGATTAGAAAATACCCATTAAAAAGAAAAAGAAATGCAGTACATATTTGCTCGTGACTCCATCCTACCCCCCCCCCCCCCCCCACAACTTTTAAAAATGTGAAGAAATAAAAACGAAATCTCGCATTTACATTGATTTCCGATTTTTCTCCAAAAATCGGGAACGTTTTGCCCATCTAGATTTTGCCAAGGTTTTTTTTTTGCAAATGCGCTCTTTGCAAGGAAAGAAACTGAAATTTTATAAAATTTTATAATCATGTTTCCTATTTAGAATGAAGAATAATCATATTTATGTATGAAAAAAGTTAGTTTCTGCGATTATTTTTGAAGTGTTCCGTTTTTGCGAATTTCTGTTATACGTCGCTTTTATTTTGTACTTACATCAAGAAAATATGTACAGTGTACAGGTTTTTAATATTTTACTTCCTTATGTTCCTTTTAAGGTTTTACATTGCCTTTCTGTTTAAATACAGCTCCATTTCACTTGCAATTATCTATACAAAAAATTGGTGAATAGGAAATTCGGCTTTTCCCGCACTTTTTGAACGGTTGGACGTTTACTTTAATTAAAGCTTTTAATTGACGGGTAAGTAATATATAATTCTTTATTGTTGCTGTATTGTTTATTGTTCCATTTCTTTATTGTTTCGTTAAAACAGTAGGACTGAAGTAAGGGCGATAAAAAGAAAAGTCGATCATTAACGCAGCAACGGTAAAAAAGTCACTACGAAAATTTAAAATTTAAACATGCAGATGCCGCGGCTTCCTTCCATATATTACTGTAGTCAGTCAATGAAAAGTTCAGAATCCGCATGTTTCTTTTGCTTTTCAAAATTGAAACATGCAGAAAATTATCGGTGCGGCATTGTAAAAATAAGAATCAATGCACAATTAGAAGTGCTGTACTAAAGAAAGAAAAAGTAGGGAAAAAAAGGAAAAAGTAGGAAAATAAGGAGAGAGCTCTAAAAAATAGGAAAAAGTAGGAAAAATAGGAACTCTTCGGGGTCTGCCCTATAAACGGATCCTTATGGCATGTGTGTACTGTAGAGAAGTCCAATGTCACACCAAATTATAGTATAGTTGGAAAAGTGAAGCAGCGTGCCCCAAATTGCCAGCCTAGCTGGCACACAACAACTTAAACAATTAGTATTTGAAAAAGGAATAATAAATAAATAAGTGTATACTTTTAATTCAACAAGTTATTAAGCAACATAAACAGTTACATAAGATGTGTGACATGCCACGGAGGTGAGAATTCACATGTTGTGAACCAAAAATATACAAAATAAAAATTATTATTGAAAAATTGCTGGCAGGTTTAAACAGATATATTTTTGATGAAATTAACATTGTTAAATGAATTGTTCCTTAAAGTTTTTACTGTAAAAGGCGTGCGATAGAAAAGTCTTTTTTTAAGATGAACCCTCTTGCAATGAATCGCCAAAAACTATTTATAAATGACCAGTTTATTAAAAACAAACTTGCAGTACAAGAAGAAAAAAGTTCGTCATTGACATCACTCATAAAAATAAACCATGTTAAAAAAATTGTAATCCTTCTTTTGAACAATTTTTAAAATATTGAACTATTTTCAACATTTATACAGGGTGTTCCAGTTTAACCTGCAAGCTCTATTTTTGCAACCATTAGTCCTAGATGCATAATTCCAATTGCAAAAATGATTAAAATCAAATGCAGAGTTAAGATATTGCAAGTTGAAGTAAAAATAAAAATGAATCAAAAAATACTAAATTTAACTTTTTATACGGGCCCCAGGACCCCTACTTATATTTAGAGAAATAATCTCCATTGAAAACAAAAAAATAACTCAAAAAACTTGACATTTGTACGATCAAAACTCAAGAAGGTATTAAAGTTCAAAGTTTCAAGGGACAATACAGACAGGCCTGGCTCTTGCAATAGGTGACTTAGGTGGCTCACTAGGGCAGCAGATTTTATTGGCGGCAAATTTCGAAATAGAAACATTTATTTAAAGTATGAATTTTGGTTTCAGCCTCATAAAACTCACTGCTTCAATGCTTAAAAAAATAATAATTTAGAGTGAGTAACAGTGCTTGGATATGCAAAACATAGTTCCGAATTTAGCAAGACATTCAATTTAATTTTACAGGCCGCAAATTGTGCGACTCGAAAGTCTTTTTAAAATATTAATATATGTTTCAGTGTCATAAGTTGTACTTCTTTAATGTTAAAAAATATAATTCAAAGTGTGTACCAGTGCTTGGATATGCAAAACCTAGTTTGGAATTTAACTAGAAACTCACCTTAATTTTAAGCACTTAACAATTTATTTCTATTTCATTAATCTATTATTATTCAGGGTGGCGACAGAAACTGAAAAAAAGTTCCCTGACTTTTCCCTGATTAAGTTCACCAAATTTCCCTGATTTACGTTACCAATGATAATGGTTTTCTTGCTTTGCCCTACATTAAAACCATAGCATATTAAATAAAATGCAGTATTTAAAACGTTTTAAGCTGTTAATTAAAAATATATTTTAAAAAGATGCTCCTTTTTTTATTAAAAATAGTACATTAAATTATCTACATCAGCAATTCTTAATTTTTTTAATGAGTGGAACCCTTTTAAATAACCACTTTTTTCGTGGAATCCCTGTAGTTTTCATAAGTAGTATAGTTTAAAGCAATATTCTTGAAATGTTTTATTTACAGTGAAGGTGAAAATTATTTAAAATACAATTTTTTCATTCCAAAACATAATTTTAAACACCAACAAAAAATAAATTAATTAAATCTAAAAAAAAAACTTGGAAAATAAAGTTTTTTAGAGACACAAACAAAATTTTAAAGTTTTACTTTTCATTACTTTAAGTTATATGAAAATTTATTAAAATGAAAATTCCCTTGATTCATCTCCAAGGAACCCTTGGGCTTCGCGGAACACAATTTAAGAAATGTTGATCTACTAGGAAATATTATAGGAAATCTAAAACAAATACTTTACTTCCATTCTATATTACAAACTCTTAAAGAAATATCTAATCATGATAAAACTAAAAAGTTTATATAGACATAATTTTGAACCAAATTTTCAAGCAGTATAATTATTGCTGCAAGAATAACAAAAAAAGAAGAAAAAAATGTACTTATGTACACAAGGTAACTCAATTTTAAATGATTTCCTTATTTGTCGGGGGAAAAAATCTTAAGATTATTTTTGTAATAAACAACATTGAAATGCAAAAAAACAATCAATTAATTCAAAATATATATGTATATATAACTTGGTTTTAAAATATAAGAATTTTAAAGTCTAAAAAAAAACCCTCGTGTAATCTGAGGTGACAGCGAATAATACGATGGCGAAAAGCAAAGTGGTTTTTCATTCAACATTCAATTTTAATAATTAAATTAAAAACGTGAAGAAGTAATAATTTAAGATTTTATCTGTATTAATTTAAAAAACAAAGATTTTTCTTGAATTTATTACAGTACGCTAATCACTTAAAGACAATGAATAAAGGCAAGGAAGCTAAGGCATTAATGACGGCTTCCTCTTTGTCTGTAGGGTTGTTTATTTTACGTAGCATGGAACTTCTGAAAGGCAAATTCGAGCTACGTAAAATAAACAACTTTACAGACACAGATGTAATCATAGGAAGTTCATCCTGTGTTTAATAAGTTATGATTCAATACTTTGACGTTGAGAAAAAAAGATGCACAAAAATGTAGCAGTGTATATTCGCACCTCATTAATATTATTTTACTTTTTTCTCAACAGATAATCGGCGGAAGATGTGTAGAAAATTAGGGTACTTAATTTTGCAAAGCAAAAAAAAAAAATTCTTCATTTGATCAATTTTCCCTGAATTTTTGTTATTTTTTCAAAATTCCCTGATATTTCTCTGATTTTCCCCTGATTAATAAAGTTCCTCGACTTTTCCCTGATCTGTCGCCACCCTGTTATTATTTAATGGGAGGGGGCCGCACTTTTCAAAATTGCCTAGGGCGGCAGAACTACTAGAGCCGGCTCTGTGTACAAAACTTCAGATTGGAACTTATCGCCCTTAAAAGGAATGATACGTTGTCAAAGTAAAAAAACAAAGTTTATAATTTTAATTGCTATTCCAAAATAAATGCAAATGTTATGGAAAAAGGCACTACAAAATCTCAAACAATATGAAAAACCATACTCTATGCACACATATAATTTTAAACTCTTGTTAGCCGCTATATTTCCCCCGAAAAAGTTATTATCGGCGAATGTAAAGTGGTGTAAGTCACAAAAGGCTGCATTTCATATCTTGGTGAATATTGGTAGAACTGAGGTCAAACTTTTCATGTTGCAATTATTTTTCAATGGAGATTATTTCCCTAAATATAAGTTAGGGGACTTGGGGCCGCATAAAAAGTTAAATTTTGTACGTGTTGACTCATTTTTACTTTTGCTTCAAACCTTCAACATAACTCTGTATCTAACTTGGAACATTTTGCAATTGAAAGTACACATTTCGGACTAACGGTTGCGAAAATAGAGGTTTTGCAGGTTGAAACGGAACAACCTGTATATAAAACACCTAAAGAATGGCGCAAAATGAGCCTTTATTTGTTCCTTTCTGCTGGTAACAATCAGCTTATTTATGAGCGATTTCTCAAGCGTCCAGGCATATGTCTTCATTTGGCTTCTGGCTATTTCGTTGTCTATGTTCTTTACTCACTCGTTTCTAGTGTTTGATTTTCATACATTTATTACAGTTTAGATTTAAGAACAAGTGAGCACTTGAATTTAGTTTACGAAGAAGAGAGCAGCGGGCTAGGGAGTCTTTAGAGGAAAGATCTAAAAGCAGATTAGTCAGAAATGCTACGGATAACCCTTTGAACGACAAATTGCAAATAGAGTGAGTTCCTAAACAGAAACAAGTGTTCCAGGGATGCAAGTGAACTGAGGTAAAATTTTTCGAAGACAGTGTGAAATTTTTGAAGGATCGACCCTTCTCCACCGTAAATACTCTTCAAACATGCGTAAAAAATCATTGGAAAAAAAATTGAACTTTTTTTTTTTAATATAATTTTTCAGTTTTAGGCTGCTGCCAGATCAAAATTTTGGGAAACTGCAACCCAAAATTTTTGGAAATTTTTCGGATCACAAACACTTCTGAAGTGTTCCCAAACACAAATGACTGAAATTTCTAATTTTTGTCATGCACTATACTGGAAAAAAAAAAGTTGAATTCCAGTAACTATACAAAATGCAGTCACTGGTAAACAGGGACGTGCAAAGAAATTTTGGGGTCCATGACAAATGACTTTCACGGGGCCCCATCCATGTTGTTTACCCCTTCCCTATGTCCCTACTATATTTCACCCCTTATTAAAAACATTTTGGGCCCTCTTCAGACTCGGGCCAACAGGTGTCCCTTCTCCCCCTACTGGTGAGGTATGTTTATCACGCTTGGAGAAAGCTCCTGATCCATCAATGGAACGAGTTGCATGTAAAAGTAATTGTCCCATTTAAATGTACGAAACTCAAAAGTGTTTCCTATTTGATTCATAAAAAAAACACATGCACACACAACATGTTTTACAATGCCAATAAAGCTAGAGTAATATTATAGAGACTGGTGAGCAAGTGTAGCGAGCTCGGATCGCGAGCCAATCTGAAGGAACTGCATATGCAGTTCCGGGGGTTGGCGAACGTGAGCTGGGGCGGTAGCCCCTAGTTACTTATTAATTTTTTTACTCTGAGACTTATAATCTGCAATTAAACGTTTCATGATAGTATATGATTAGTGCAAAGCTTACTTTCAGGGACGCCCCGATAGGGGGCGATGTACTCCCCCATTTGGCAAACTTCGTCAGATGATTCGAACATAATTCCAATTTTTCAATGTCTGAATCTTCCTTTTAATTAGATGTACGTATGTGAGCATACCTATGTTTCATCATTCGACAAACTTCGGAGTTCCATTCACCAAATTAAAAATTTCTCCTACTCAAAAAATAGAAGTTCAAGCCATCCCTGCTTACTTAGCTTCAGTGGCAAAATTTGGGTACTGGAAAGAGACAGAGTATTCGGCAACCATTGAATTTTAAATAGTCCAAGTCATTCTTTTGTATAAAGTGTTATTACTAGAACTTTTTAAATTTTTGTTAATTCTAAAGCACACAAAAGTCAATACACAGAACACAGACATGGGCGGATTTATGGGGGGGCAGAGGGGGGCAATGACCCCCCCCCCCAGTTTTGGGAGGACTTTATGTAGTAACAACACATCTTCCAAAAATTAAAAAATATATATATTTTTTTCTTTTTTGAATAGTTCAGAAAGGCATGGGTGGATTTATAGGGGGGGCATAGGGGGCAATTCCCCCCAGTTTTGGGGGACTTTATGTAGTAACAACATATCTTCCAAAATCTTAAAAAAATCATGACTTTTCTTTTTTGAATGGTTCAATGAAAATGAAGAGAAAAGCAAATGTCCTTTTCTGATGGGAGAAAAAAGGAAAAAAAAAAACGAACATTAAATATAAATAGTACAGCTGTCACTGGGGTGCTGAAAATCTGTCTAAATTCACTATTTTGGACTGAAAACCATTTGGGCAAGTATATGAATGAAAATATAGGCTAAACGAGCTATACATTAAGCTGCAACACTTATAATAATTGACGATTATTTTAACAAGTTAGAACCTAAAGCAAAGGGGAAAAACTCCCCCCCCCCCTCCCCCATTCACGCTAACAGAAGATCTACTCGTTATGATGCGTCCACATTTCAAGTATATTTGTGCATAATATTTATTATGTTCTTAGTATATTAATTGCCCTTTTGAGAAATTCTAAAAAACATAAGTTTTTTTTCCTTCTCTTTCTTTTTTAAGAGAGAGAGAATACTATCACAAACTGAATAAATTTCAGTTATCTGAGTGTTCTGATTAAATGAATCTTTTTACTTAGAAGGAGAGTACAATTTTACTTACTTTATAAATACTGTTTAAAAGTAAGGTAAGTCATACTCATCTAAGTCTAAGTGAGTCAGTCCTTGTCATTATTGAAATCTAAATAATTGAGTCATCAAAAGTTTTGGAAAAATTTACTGAAATTTTATAAAAGTCTATAAAAACCTAACAAAACTTGGTAAAATCGTAAAAATCCTTTACCCGTAAAAAATGACAAATTTTCGTAAAAATTACAAAAAAATCAAGCAAAAATTTACAGGTAAGAGTGAATTACAAACAGGTTCGAATTTGCCTATAAGATAAACAAGCTGTTGCTTTAGGGTGAAGATCTTTGCTGCAAGCTTTGAAGTGGGTTCCTAACTCCCAAAAGAAATTCATGATTCGTTCCTTAAAAAATGGAAATTGCTTGAAAAAACTAATTTCATTTTTAAGTGCTTGAAAACCTTGAATATTTGGAAACGTGTGGCTACAAACCTTGAATTTTAATATTTCTAACAAATGTTAGAGGGGGAGGAATGCCAACATATGTCAAATTCAGCTCCTTGCCACATCCTGTATTAAAAATGTAAAAATCATGGTTCTCATGTTTGTAACATATTATTTGAAATAATTTTTTGTGACTCATATGTTTCATATCTTGCTATTTATTTAATCCTGAATGCAGTATTTCGGAAATTCTTTTGTATTGATTGCTTTTATCTTACTTCTTCTGCATATTGTCTACCTGTTTAGCACGGAAAAAAAATACACACTACTTCTATTCCTTTTCGTTTTCTGCCCCACTTGCAACTGACGAAAAGTTGTTGTCATGAGAAATCTATGGTTTCATTTTTCTTTTAAAGTTAAAATAGCTATTTCTCCCAAAGTTAGAACCAGGGTTTAAGTTGGGTTCAAAAGTTCTTTAGCATAAAAGCTAAAATTGTGGGAAAAGTTTTAGCAAAATGCTTAAGTGTTACATATTCGCATATCTTTCTAAATGTCTCAGTGTTTCCATCTCCAGTTCAAAATAAAATCCTTTTTCATCTCTATGGCATACTTAAAGAAATAAGTACAGCAGCTATTTTTTTTAACGTAAAATGAAAAAAAAAAAAACTACAGATTTGGGTTTTAGAACCTTGCACTCTCTTCCTCCTAATAATGCTGCTATTGAGAGTTAGTTACTATCTATGCTATTGAGAAGGACATAATGACGGAATACTAAGTGTTGGTGACTTCATAGTAATTTTAAAATCTTAGCTTAAGATTTAAAAAAGATAAAGTTGACTATCGTCATGCTGCTTCCTCTCTTGGATTATACATTGTTTCTCTCTCTCTCTCTTTTTTTAAATAATTTATTTTTTGTTTGAGCAAAAAAGCGAAAATGCTTTACTTTGTTTGCGCAATTGAGATAGTGTTTTCGCATTTTGCGAAAAATGCGACCGTAGCGGAAACCCTGGTTAGAACAGGACTGCAAAAATTTACAATCAAGTACTAAAATACCAGAGACTGGAAAGTACAAATAAAGTGCGTTAAATAATTTTATTTATTCTAGAGTCCTTGAAAATAATTAGATAAGTCTTTGAAAATCCTAAGCAAAGTAGGCTCCAATTACTTCTACTGCATATTGTTAATCTATTTAGCCAGGGGAAAAAAATGATACACTACCTCTATTCCTTTTCGTTTTCTGCACTACTTATAATTACAAAAAGGTTGTTGTGATTGTGATGAGAAATCTAGTTTATTTTTTCTTTCAAACTTAAAATGGCTGTTTCTTACAAAGTTTGAACAATACTGTACAACTGTATAATCTAGTTATCAATTTCCATGTCTATCCAATTAACCTTTATAAGGCTTCAAAATGCAGAATCTTATATCCATTTTACGAAATTTCCTCCGGGGGAGAAACCCCCGGCCCCCTAAAATTGGAGATATTCTATTTCCCACTTAAAAGGGAGCCCTGCGTCACTCTCTTGATACCAGCTCCCTCTCTTAGGGTAAATTCAAAAAGGACAGCATGAAAACACACATTAAATGAAAACGACACACAAAAAAGTAAAGCATGGACTTATGCATCACAGGAAACAGACAAAAACATAGGAGTGGGGGCAATAAAAATGTTGCTAAAAAAAATCCTGCCCCCCCCCCCCCAGGAACTTAGTCCTAAATCCGCCTATGAACACAGACCCCCCCCCCCAAAAGTGTTATAATTTGAAAAATAATACTGTTGAAACACTAATGGGTGATATCGAGATAAATATTTATGTAAAATATGTATTAATCGGTTAGTGAAATTCCATTATGACGAGCTTCAAGAGAACGCAAATTTTGTTCGTTGTAACGAGAATTTCATTGCAATGGAATTCATAAATATTAATGAGATCAAAAATAAGGACGGCAAATTTATTTGGTTGAAATGGATATTCCATCACATTCGTATTCAATGTAATTGGACAGACCCAGATAATATAGACGAACGCATAAACAATGTTTGCAAAAAACTTTCAAAGCTTGCAAACAATATTTTTAACACATTTTTTCAAATTAAATTTTGGCAAAAGACAAATGTTGGTTGTTAATTTTGAGGAACCCCTCATAAATGACCCTGAAAAGCTAGCGTAAATATATTTGAAAAAGCATGCTGGTAGCTTAGTAATACTCGACTTGCTTTCAACCTCTCATTTTTGCTATTTGTGACGATATAGTATTTAGGAGAAGCACAACATTATTTAGAAGAAAATGTTTAAGAAATTATTTGAGTTTGCAAGTTTTAAATTTTATTTCGGTCTGGTAATGGGATTTTCCTGTAATATGCAATACCAATTTATGACAATTTTATACATTGACTTGAACAATATGATGATTTTTGAGTTGAGTCACTTTTGATGCAATATTATAATTGTAATCAATTACATGTTTAGCTACCGTAATCATAGCTATAATAGCAATTCCTTTTTGACCACTAAGGTTATAATTTTATTTCCTCTCATAATCCGATTACATCTTCTCGTAATATTTAAGTACTTCATTACTAAAAATAAATCTTCTTCATAGATACATTTAATTAAATTAAAAAGTCATTCAGTATAAATTGTGCATTGCAAATAGTAGAAAACAACAACTTGTGTTTTAAAGTAAGGTGAGTGAAGATTTTTCTAAAAGTTGGATTACTTGAGATATATATTCACAAAAATAATATATATTTAATATTGTGTGAAAATAAACTCACATAAATTTTTGCATAACTAAAAAGAGCTTAACAGATATGTGCATTAATTTGTTCTACCAAAATGCAAAAAATTCAAATCCAACATTTTTTTTTTTTGCTTATTTATGTGCTCAAAAAGTCCCAGAATGACACAAACATCCAAAGCATACTGAATACAAGTTGTGAAGCGAATTCGATTGCAGGAAGGGAAACTTAAGAAATTGGATAACGAAACTAATACAGATGAAAACCTCATATTTTAATTCTTCGGATGAAACGAGAGGATTTTCTTTCCTTTATTTAAACACAGCACTGTTTCCATTAAAAAAAATAAATAAGAAATCAATATTAACTACTTTATTTCGACAAAAAAATTTTCAATTATTCAATCTGGTTTGTTTACTCAAAATTGTAGCTTCGACGGGGATTTTAAATTGTCCATCTTCAAATTGCATCACGATTACCTGAAACAGCTTGAAGCAAATCGATTTTGTGAACACGTAGATTCAACACTTTTTTTGAAAAAAAATACTTTAAATTTGAACTGTATTTAACAGGTGTTAATGAAGGGGGTGTCGGAGAAACGGAATTCCTCTTGCATCTCGAAAGAAATAACCGTAACGCGATTTAAAGGTATCACACTAATTCATCCTCTCTCAATCATAATCTGTTTGCCGTCTCATCACTTCCATTGTTTTACGTAAATCAGAGTTTTAATAAATCAATTGTAATCACTCACCTAATGTGTAAAGTATTTCTTTGCTCCATTTGTGCAATTCTTTGCGAAATATACGTCGCTCTTGGGAGCAACGGGAAATAGTACATTCCGCCATTTTTCGCCTTCACCCTAACCATGACGTCAGGAGGAACCGGAAGAAACTGTAAGGCCCACACGTCACTACTTTCGGCAAAGACCCGTACAGAGTAAGTAGAAAAACGTTTTTTTTTAATCCCCTGGGTTAAGTTCATTATAACCTAGCATATCATCATGACTGATGTTGCCCGGATAGATGCATTAATCTGCAATCTTGGACACCGATCTTCTTATCGAATGTTTTGTTTAACCTCGTAAATTTGGGATTTTTTTGAGGGTTTTTTAAGCCGCCGTGACGAGTTTTTGTGTGCGGCATCTCGTCATAAGTTTCTCATATTTTCATTATTGACATATTTTTCAGCTGTGTTGTCGTACATGCGGCCACGCCTCCTTTCAAATGAGATAGGAACCACCATTTGCAAACGATGAGCTCAAATTTATTGGGAAAAATTATTATATTTTTTTATTTTTTCGTATGAATGTGTTTCATTTTTTAATCGGATGTTAGTAGGAAGAAACAATTTTAAAAAACCCTCGCAATAGTTAAGATATTAAAAATCGAGTTTTAAATTTTTCTTTAAATTTAAAAGCTAAATTATACGGTAATTTCTTGATACCTTCAAAACTTCCAACAGTATCCTTCAAACGTATAGCATTGTGATTTAGTATGATTATTATTTTTTTTTTTCTTTGAAAAATTTTCTTTAAAGAGAATTCGTAATGGGGAAAAGAAGTTTGAATTGAGTTATGAATATATATTTCATCATAACTGAGCGACCAAAATTAAGTATTTCAAAATATTTAAACATTTTAAAATTTACTCTACATAAATAAGAAAAAATTAAACATTTCACTTTGAAGGTGTATCTTTGATTTCTAAACTCTTTACTCTTGCTGTTGAAAAATTAGACACCTTTTACCAGAATTTAAAATTTTAAAAACTCTTAAACTATGTAGATATAATTTTAAAATATACTGAATGAAGAGTTTCATATTTTTCTTATAATGAAAACACTGCAAAATGGTACTTTGTAAATGTTAGGATTGTACTTGGTGAAAAATTGTTTGAATTAATATATATATTTTTAAAAAAAATGCAGGCATTTAAAACACTTATTTGAAAATTAAACTAAAAAAAAGTGAAAATCTGTGAATAACTCTCTCAAAAATTGTTGAACATTCTTTCTTTTTTTAGTTGTATTCAAAAAAAGTAAAAAGTCTAAATATTTGGTTCAGGTTTATGCTTTCGAAAAAAGAAATTTCATCATTTTGTAGATATTTCATTTATTTATTTTCTTTTACAATTTTGCATAACCTATTTTTGAATTATCCAAAATATTTCTTATTTTTCTGCCAAAGAAGTGAATGTTCTCAGCACCTGCAATATTGTTTGCTGTTGTAACTTATTAAAGAATTAGTGATTACTTTATAAATAGCTCGAAAATGTAACTAGTAAGGAAGAGAAAAAATAGCCTAACTTTTAATAATGAACCTGATGATTCCTGAATCACTATTCTACCCAGTATAAAATTACTTTTGGTACTAATTTCAAAAATGTTGATCTTGTAGCTCTTAGGCAAAGTTTAAAGGCAGTTTTTTCTTCGAACTTGGAAAATGATGATGTTGATCTACAGTGGACAGAGTTAAGAGACTAAGGAGAATTAGAAAAAAGTTCAGGGCTATTGGGTTTCAGTGAAAATATTGCTCGTGTGGTTATCTAGAGAAGTCGAAGATGCTCTTAATTGTAAGCTAGCCACTTTTTGTCGGTTTAAAACTACTAAAGTTATGCTGATGGGATTTTGTATTGTAAGGCTAACCATGGTTTTCATTATAAAGTAAGGATTAAGAAAACAAAATTAGAACAATGTCTTGCTGATAACATTGATAAGGATCCTAAGCAGTTTTTCGTCTGTGCTAATTATGGGAAAACTAGTGTCAGTCAAGTAGGCCCATAAGTAGATGAGAATGGGTCCATACTCCAAAAGGATAGGTATACTGCTGGTACTCTTAATAAATACAAATACAAAAGTGACGACCAGCAACAGGCTCTGGGCCCAGCTAGACTGGTCCTAGTCAATTAACAATCCCCAGTGAAGATCAATGGCCCTCTTAAAACTGTCTACTCCTTTGCTCATTACCACCTCTTCCGGTAAGCTGTTCCAAGGTTCCACTACCCTGCTAAAATAATAATTTTTCCTAATATCCATGTTAGCCTGAGATTTAAATAGCTTAAAACAATGACCCCTTGTCCTGTTTTCAGTGCTAAACTTTAACCCCGTAACATCTTTCGTTTTAATAAATTTAAACAGCTGAATCATGTCCCCTCGGTCTCTTCTTTGCTCAAGACTACATTTTTAGCCTTCTAAGCCTGGAATCATAATCTAAGTGGGAAAGTCCACTTATTAGCCTTGTAGCCCGCCTTTGAACCCTTTCCAATACATTAATGTCTTTCTTAAGATAAGGAGACCAAAACTGAACAGCAGCAACTTTGTTTTCAAATGTTTTTGATAGAAACTTGATTTCATCAGTTGATATGAGTCAGAGGCAAGCTAATTTACAGCTTGAAGATATTGTTTTCTCTAGGAAGCATGTATTTTATTTTATGAAACGTATTAAAGCATCTGAGGCTCCAAGATCTAATAATTTTGATCAAAAATTTTTTGTTAAGTGTGCAGACTAATTTCTAGACAATATCTGACAAATTTTCAATGCTACGCAAAGCAAAAGACTGGAAGCTGGCGAACAGTACATCACTCTTAAATAAAGGGTCAAAAGGGAATGTAAGGTCCAGAAGTTGAACCTTAAGTCTAACTGCAGCAGTTTGCAAAATTTTTAAAACTCGGTTAAAACTGAAGATAATGAACTTTCTGGAAAATAACCGTTTGCAGTATGGTTTTAGGGAGGCCAGATCCAGTGTAAATAGTAATTTATTGAACTTCTATCACAAGGTTAGCATGGCTTTAGATAACAAAGTGTGTAGATGTTGTTTACATTGACTGTCAAAAAACTTTCAATAAAGTACCACAAATTGCTCTGCTAAGCACTGCCTTGAATTGGAATAAGAGGGGAAACTTGAAATTGAGTTAGAAATAGGCTTACTGAGAGAAAACAAAGAGTATTTGTTCTGGGAAACATTTCTCGATGGTCTGATGTTTTAAGTGGGGTTCAACAAGTTCAGTTATAGGGCCATTGTTGTCTATTATTTTCATTAGTAATATTAGTGAAAAGCTTTCATGGAATATTAATATTTTTGCAGATGATGGCAGAGTTATAGGGTTGTTGACAGTAAAAAACAAATGATGAAACTTCAAAAGGATTTAGATCAAATTTCTATCTGGGCAGTTAAGTAGGGCATGTCGTTCAATGTTAGAAAATGTCGAGTGCTTCATATTTCATTTAGGTTTCATTTTTTGTTTCAGTGCCATTAAATACACAGTTTTAATGTTAAAAAATTATAATAATTTAGAGTTTGTACCAGTGCTTGAATATGCAAAACATAGATTGGAGTTCAACTAGAAATTCAGTTTAATTTGAGGGGCGGCAAATTACGTGATTTAAAAGTCTTTTGAAAATATTAATACATTGAAACCTGTGTAAGTTGACCACTTGCGGTGCCGTACTTTGCTGGTCAACTTAGACAGGTGGTCAACTTATAGAGGGTACTAATGAAAACTTTTATTTATTTATTTGTTTTATTTTTTTATTTATTTATTTATTTATTTTTTTTTTTTTTGTCATTTCTTGTCTCATGCATTTATTTTTTAACTAATTGGAATACTTTAAACTTACTTTCATTGTTTGACATTACTTTAAAACAATAAGAAAAAAATGTTATATTCAGTAAATTACCGCCCATTAGCCAGGGCTAAAGCAGAAATACATAAAATACACCAAATTCATGTATTTCTGCTTTAGCCCTGGCTAATGGGCGGTAATGTACTGAATATACCATGCCTTGCCATCACTTTTCGAGTTGAACTGAACCATTGCTTCGGTCACTCGGCTGGTCTGTGCTAATTCTACATTAGCTACCAGTTTGTTTGGCCCTCTTGGCTTCCATAAGAGGTTTTCCATCTCTAGCTCAGTCACTTTCCTATGTTGGGCTGATGAGTGCTAATAAGCACGAAACTGCAGTCCTCGGCTGGAAATGACTGAGCTGTCGGTGTATTTCATGTAAGAAGAAATGTTGTTTAAATATTTTTAGAGATTATTTACCAGAACGACGCATAAAGTATCATACAAATTTTAAATTTCTGTGAATTGATCAAAAAAAAAAAAGTTATTGCTTATGAAAAACTACTTACTTGATATCAACAATTCCTAAAAATTCATATCAAGTCAAAAGTGACTCAAATTCTTCATTTTATTTTTTCTTGTACATTTGTAACCATGGTAATCTATTTTTCAACAAAGTAACTCCTTATTGAAGTTTGGCTCATTTTCTGTGACTTAACATTAGCCGAATGTTTCTCGATAGAAACATAAATATTCATAGGTTTTTCTAAAATGTCTGGTTACTTATTTGAGGCATAACTGATGAAACTTTTAGTACAATCTAATGCTTTTGCCTAGTGGTCAACTTACAAAGGGTTTTTTACAATACTCCAAACCAAAGCTGGTGTATATTAGTGGTCAAGATAGAGAGGTGGTCGAGGTTTTCCTTCATTACATAAGATAGGACTAATTCCGTTCCTGACAAAAGCGGTCAACTTAGGCAGGTGGTCAACTTACAAAGGTGGTCAACTTTACAGGTTTTACTGTACATGTTTCAGTGCCACAAGATGCGCTACTTTCATGGTAAAAAAGATAATTTAAATATGCATACCAGTACTTGGATATGCAAAACCCAGTTTAGAATTTAACTAGAAACTCACTTTAATTTTAAAGGCGGCAAATTACTTTTAATTCATTTATCTACTAGCAGCGTTGAGACGGCTTTGCACGGTCTACCTTGAAAATAAAAGTTATATCAAGTGGCGCGTGTTCAACAATTGGGCTTAAAAAATAGAAAAGAAAATATATTGTTAAATTTCCCACCAAAATAATGTATGAATTTTGAAGTATTTAAGTCCTGAATAAATTCAATGCAACCCTCCATTAATGCAACTAAAATCCTTGATTCTCTTCTGCTGGCAGTACAAAAAGGGGGGCAGGGGCAAAAATATGCAACAAGGAAAATTTTTACCACAAAGAAAAAGCAAAAATTTCGCTTATTCACAGTCAAGAAAAAAAACCGCAACAGATTAAAATGGATTTTTTAAACTGAGCTCGTTGGCAAACGATAAATTTCAGTTTTTATATGGATGTTCCAATAGGCTTAAAAATGCTTTTACTCTTTTCCCGGTAATTTTACGGCCTTATTTTTTTTTTTTTTTTGAAATTCGAAGGAAGTTAATCAACTTCAGAGGTACTTTTCACGTGCTTTCGACTGAAAATCGGATCAAGAAAGAGCCATTTAATGCCACTTTCGGGTCATCCTAAAATTGAAATTCAAAGGGTTCGCTACTTTTTTGGCATGCGAACTCCCCCCCCCCCCCAGGGACGAGCCAATGGGCCCTCCTGCAAATGCACCCTTAAACAATCATCTTATCTAAATTATTTATTTATTTATTTTTGTAACTTTCTTCTTTTTTTTTCGCTCACAAACCCGTGTGACTTCACTTAACTTTTTTTCCTTTTCTTTAAACTCGTAAACCTGTGTACCATCGTTTCTTCTTTTATTTTTTCTTTCTTTTTTCCCCTCACTTTTTTTACGCCCTTTTGAGGTCAAAGTTGGCGCCCTCTTGCAGGACCCAGTCCGCCCTTGCCCCCCTATAATTTTTTGGGTGTCCAGTACTTCCCTGCCAAATTTGGTTGAGATCCTACGTAAACTGGATTCGTATAGGGAACATATAAACATACAAAATACACACATACATATACAGCTATTCTTCTATTCTTTGTTTTATTTATATAGATTTTATTTATTTTTCCGTTGAAAACATTACTTTATGTACTTATTAGTGCCATTAGATTAGCTGCTGTAACGCTAAAAAAGATCATTTAATTTGTGTTTCCGTGTTTTGATAAGCAGAAAATATTTTGGAATTCAATTTGAAACTCAAGTTAAAACTTGTGCCCTGTCAGTAGCAAAAGAGAAATACACATCGTTTTTCGAATGCTATATTTATTTGATATTTTCATCCCGAAATCTCAACTATAAAACGCAGCCCTTATTTCTGCAGGTTTAGAGATCGTGTTTTTGTGATCTCAACCTCAAATTTTGGTGATGAACTGAGATGTTAGTAACAATTGAAACTTATTTAGAGATTTCAAACCCGTCTCGCCACTGTTTTAAAAAATGGTAGGTTTTTATTTATATGTACCAGTCTATCTGGAGCATGCAATCCTGAAAAATAGTGGCTGGGATATGTCAGAATTTTATTTCTTTGTTTATTACAGATTTGTGTTTGAATAGCTTACTTTAGAAATAGCAATGTGGAGGGGGGCGGCACTTGTCAACCTAAACTACTAGAGCTGGCCCTGCTAAGAAGTAACAGTTGTAGATCTTGGTGTTTAGTCAGTCAAGACTAAGTTTAGTCAACACTGCAGTGTAGCAAGTAACAATGCCAACAGATTGTTGGGTTTTATCCAGGGACGTAGGAACTGGGAGAATCCTGGCTCCCCCTGGAATATTTCAGACTGGCTCAGCTACCCTCAGGGAAATGGTTGTACAACATCTGTTTATGGTTTACATTGTGTACCTCAAACATGAATTCAAACAATTACTCTATTGGGGGGGGAAGACAAATTTATGTAATAAGCAACAGAGAGAGCCAGGGAGTGGTGAACACATGGTTGTGCCTTCACCTTTTTGTCTGTTTGTTTACAAACCTCTCTATTCCCGAAAAAAGTGGGTCTCAAGGCCAATTACAAGTTACTCGCAATGATAAGGGTTTCCCTTCTCTTCTGTCTTGAGCTCGCTTTTAGTGTCCATTGTTGTTTATTTGCTCTACAAACAATGAAGAAGAAAGCGACATCAACCTTTATCAAAAGTAATTGCTATCACTCTGCTACCTATTGATCCAGTAGGCAGTTTGAATTGCTGCAATATTAAGTTTCGTGAAAAAGTAGTGAAGAATTAGAGACTCCTGCTGCATCTTTGAAAGTTTCAACAGCACTACCTTGAGAAAAAAAGGCTGAAGCCCTAGTAGCAAAATTTCTTACATCAACCTTGACCAGATCTTGATTTCATATACTGACGGCGTCAATATTGACGTGTTTCATACTGCCTAAAGGTTGCATAAAGATTAAAAAGCAATATTGCTATAACAACATGTATGCAACATTGCATTCACCTTAAAATATTATCTTCTTACATTTTCAGCATTGCATCTATGCTGATGCCGTCAGGATGATACTTAGTTCATGCTGTCGCCGTCAAGGTAATAAGTACACAATAGAACAGGTGGATCTTCATTGATAGTTGCGCATGCGCGGAGTTCATTATTCCCAGCGTCCCTTGTATTGCTGGCCTGTTATGTTATTTTAAACCAGCAATACAGTCGGCCCAGGAGCTCCGCAAGTGCAAGTGGCGATGCAATTTTTAGACCTCACAATGTGTGGAATATTATTGTTTTAGGAATAATTTATGAATGATTGATAACTGCATTTGTTTATTAATATAGTAGGGGAGGGTGGGCTACAATGAGACACTTTAATCTTTTATTATTTAGCTATATTATTTTTAATTCATGGTTTATTTAATGATATGAAGCAAAAATCTTTATTTTGTTGTTTGGGCCACAATGAGACGTCTCATTGTGGCCCAAGTAGCAGTAAGCAAGTGTAAAATACTTTACTACTTGTTGTTTTAGTTTACAAAAAAGAAATTTAACAATAAAAAAATAGGCTTGGTTTTAAAATATGTATATTTTAACTAATTATTACAAGTGACTCGGGACCTTAAAGAAGTGGAGTTTGTCTTAGCTCAAATCCCTTTGAGTGGAAAAAGCTCAAGCCGGCATAGACTTGCTATAAATATGTATCTGTCATTACAAAGTATTCTGATAATGAGGTAGAAATACAGTGCCTGAAGAGTTTTAACTCCTCTTAAAACAAATTCATTTATATAGATAACACTATATCAGCCAGATATCCATTCAGAAGGGAGAGTGCTTATAATGCAATTTCCAGGCTGTATTAAAACTGTTGAAAAACACTAAAATTTAACCTTTGCTTTTTTTTTTTTGTTCAAATTGATTGATCTGATTTTGTGCTCTTCAGAATGTCTTACGCGCAACTCAGCATCATTGTCAGTTGAATAATCATCATCATTGTGAATGTCGGTACTATTATTAGCTGTCTCGGTAAAATCATCAATATATGTAATAGAAAACAATTAATTAAAATAAAAATAAAAAGATTTTTATAAAAAGCCAAGTCTGGTTGGAAAAAAAATGATTACCTGAGGCAGCAGGCTTTGCTCCAAATGTAACATCTTTTATTGCTTGCGGTAATTCTTTACCAGTAAACCATTTAAAGACATATTGGTTAGCCTCAATTTTCCACCCACAATCAAGAGGCGATAAGCTTGTCAGATTTTTTAAATGAGCGTTTGTCCAAATTTGCGAAATGTAAGCTGTTCTGAGGAAATGTTCACGAAGTTCAGACTGACATGGCGGTAAGGATGACGGACCAAAACTCTTCATGTTTTCGAGAATAACTTTATATTTTTAAAAATTTTTATGAACTTTTAAAAACGTAATGGTTTTTTCTTCATCAATGTTTTTAATTTTCTTTTGTCCGTACATTTGGCACTCGAACTCTTCCAAAATATCGAATTGTATTTCGCGCGATGGTTGATGCTTACTCAAATTTGTTAACGATGCTGTGTATTCTTCCAACTTTGTAAATAGAACATAAGACCGGACTTTTCCTTTTCGGAAAAAAGCCGGATTTTGATCGCAAACAGTCATTGCGTGTAAAGCAACCAAGGCAGAAAAAACGTTTTCTCCTAAATTCTTGTAAAGTTCAGAGACATTAATGCATCTTGATGATTTTCCAACTCCAACTTTTCCAGCCAGACGTTTATTTCAGAACTCAAAAACTTCATGTTAGCCAATATTATAACTAATACATCTGCACTTGAGCACCGTAGGTAGACGTCATATGGAGGCTGCAGCTCTTCAAAGTGTTGCTACCCTCAAAAGTAGGATCAAGAGAAAATTTTAAATCTTTTCAAAGCGTTTCTTGCCAAAATAAAAAAATAAATAAGTATTTTGTTTCTTTAACAGAAGCTGACAACAGATAAAGTTTTTAAATCAGTGATCTTTCCCTCGTCACTAATCGCATGCATGAATAAAAGCTTAGGGTGAAAATGGATGATAAGGCTTATGGATGAAAAGACATCCGACAAAAGCTTTTGTCGAATGTCTTTTCATCTATAAGCTCATTTATTTTGCATTGAAAAAGGCGTTCCTTGTAACGCTGAAACACGTGTCTACAGTAATCTGCAATTTGTGCTTTCTGACGTTGTTATTTTTTACTGTACTTTTCAGCACAAAGGTTTTTTTTTTACGTTGTACCACGCATTATTTTCATGGTTTTGAATTTGTATTTTTTATAAAATTCCATTTGTTGTTGGAAATGTAAAAAAATAAATCAGAGGCGCTCCCCCCTCCCCTAAAATTCACCCCAAAATGAAATCCCCTAATAAAGATGCAGAACCCCTTTAATAAACTCTCCTCCCCCAAAAAATTTCACAGTCCCACTCGTAAACTTCCCAGCCTTAATTTTGATAACATTGATTAAAAAATTAGTAACTGGACAAAAATAAGTTGATTTAGAAAATTAACTGAAGGAAAAACAATCCGTAAAGCCTGAAAAGATTACATATTGTTAAGACAATATTTTTAATGAAAAAATTGGGGACATGTTCCCATTTGCCATTTTCATGAAAAGGGTAGCGTAGCGACTTGTAGCAGGGGTGCCCACCTAGGATGTGCGGGGGGGGGGGGGGGGGGGTAGGTCATGGCACAAGCCGCGCCATAGAAATTTTATGGGGTAATTGAGGGAAGGCCTCTTTGTGGTTTTCGGGAGGGGTGCGCCCTTGGTCTTGAGGGGAATGGGCACCCTTGCTTATAAGCAAGGGCGGATTTTTACAGTCTGTTCAAGCGGGTGGCAGTTGAAAACCGCAAAAGCCATTCCTTCCCTCCCCCAACCCGTTATGTAGGGAGGCAGGGAGTCAATACAGCCCCTCTTTATCCTGCCTTTTAAATACTAATTGCCCCTTTAGGGGCTATCACCCCCAGGGTTGGAAACCACTGTTCTAAGTCATAGCAATGTATTATTATACCAGTATAGTGTAGTCCATGGAAGATAAAGGTTGGAAGACACATATAGAAATATAAAAATTGTTAAAGTTCAAAAAAGGGGGAAAAGGACCAAGCTTGGATTCAAATTAAGAAGTAGGTAACGCTGTCCATCCTCGACTACATATACTTACTGTCTAAACTTAATTTAAAGCAAATTTGTGGAATGTACTTGATTGAAATTAGTAGCAATTGCTAATAATTTCTTCAATACTATATCATTGGTTTTGGAAAATAACGGTCACGGAGGAGGTGGTCGTCCCCCCCCCCCCCCGCCCCCACTTATAAATCCGCCACTGCTTATAAGAAACCGCTTTTTATGAATTGAGAAAAATTTTCCTTGTTACTCCAAAACAGGGGTGTCCACCCTCCTTTCGAACAAGGGCGCACCCCCCTAAAAATCGTAAAGACCCCCCTAAAAAGAGCAAAATACCCCTCAAAACACCCCCCAAAAAAGTAAATGGCGCAGTGTGCGCCATAACCCCCCCCCCCCCCCTAGGTGGGCACCACTGCTCCAAAACACATAGTTACAATAACTTTGCAAACTTTTTCTGCATAATGATGATTGTATCATTTTTCATTAGAAATGGTTCAACAAAGCTTTTAACCTGAAATCCTCTTTTTTTTTTAAACATTCGTATGCTGCTTTTTACTATCAGTTATAGTTTTTATTTAGTAATAATTTATGCATAGATACGCAAAATTCAAGAGGTACTATAATTTTTTGTGTGAAAAATGAACGATTCCATCGTCCTTTCAACCCCATGCCGTTATACATAAGCTATGAGAAAAAAACAGCAATAGTTGGATACTGCAGCAATAAATAATGAGAGTTTACAGATAGGTAATAAAATGATATTTATGACTTACATACAGAGGCGACGATTGGAACTGAAAAGTGTGTGAGGGCGGGGGGGGGGGGGGGGCAAACAAAAAAGAAAAAAATAACGACGCATGAATAAGATTTTTATTATTTACCGCAAAGTATTTTGAGTTGTTCCAAACACTTTGTAATTACTTTATTAAGCAAGTATGGATTTGTTTTAGTTAAACAATTGATTCACATATATCTAAACAATAAATACATAAACTAAAAGTTACTGCTTGTGCTGAATAATTTTTTGGCGACAGATATACAAAGTAAAAGAAATAATTATGACCTGAAAGTTTTGACGCTTCTTTCTTTTTTATAATTTCAAGTTTTGGTTTCCAAATTAGAAATTAAAACAAATAAATAAACCACCGCCCCCCCTCCCGAAACGCCGCCCCTGCTTGACAACGATAGTATATTACTCCCTTGCAAATGACAGGGGTGCCCCCTCCTCCGTTAAAATTTAAATGGCGCAGACTGCGCCATGACTCCTTTCCCCCTAGGTGGTCACCCCTGCAAATGAAATAATCCACTGGATATCAATGGACATGCATCCAAAAGCAGAAGCACAACCTTATAGAGTTGGGAGCACCGGCACCTTCATAGAGCCTCAATCAATTCTCAAAGTGTTTATGAGAACACAGGGACGCCTCCCCCCCCCCAATGAGAAAAAAAAACCTCTCAAAACGCCCCCTCCCTCCTAGGTGGGCACCCCCTGGAACAGGAAGATTGCGTATGAGCCACAAGTAGGTCCGTCTTTTAGGGGAGGGATTTGGGGGAGAAGGTCGAATCACTACTTCAATCAGGTTATATACTTAGCAGGGGCGGCTCGTCACTATGGGCCGGATGGGTTTGGCCCACCCAGAAAAATTGTGCTCAGTTAAATAAATTATTCAAAAATAACGTTTTTTATTTCAGTGAAACAAAAAATACAAAGAATTGGGGGTGTGAGACAGATTTTAAATTTCTAGCACTTTGCATATCGCTAATAAAATATTACAAGTTTTCCACAGGGCCTGATTAACGCACGGTCCGGCGGGTCCGCGGACCTGGGCACCACAAATTTAGGGGCACTAAAATAGCCTAAATTAACTTACTTCCTTCCTTTTTTTTTTCTGTTAAAATGAAACGTTCCTTTTCAGCTTTGAAAAGAATCAAAAATCGTTTGAGAAGCTGCGTTTCTCAGGATAATTTACAGGCGTATTGGCCATTTAAAATTCTGTGACATCAAAATTAGATTTCGATGATGTGATCGACACATTTGCCTCTGTTAAAGCCAGAAAAAAGCCTTTTTAAAGCTTAATGCCAGAATTAGTTTTTTTTTTTTTTTTTTTTTTGCTGTTATTTTTGTAGTTTTAAATTGTTTTTTAATTTATTTTCAGCTTAAGGTAAGGCAATTTTAACTATGATTAGTATGGTGACTATCAAGGGTTTGGTATTCAAATCCCAGGTTTCTGTAGTAATGTGTAGGTTTCTAGTATAAAACATTGACTATGAAATTGTGTTAATTTTCTCATGGGGGGGGGCACCAATTTTTACTCAGGACCTGGGCACCAGTTTGTCTTGATCGGGCCCTGGTTTTCCATGTAATATTTTATTAGCGATCGCGATTGCAAGCTTTGAGAATGATTCTTGGGCCATTTCGACTGTTGCCCCCTGCCACACCTCTGCTCCTAACCAATCACCAAGATCCAACATTTGTCCAAAACTTTTACAAAACAGCTTCAATTGTGTGAGGTCTATTCAATTTTCTTCTTTGTTCTGATAGGGAGCTAAAGTACTAATAAGTATTAATCGTAAAATAGGCTTTATTTTCTGTGTTAAAGTATTCTGTCGAGCAAACACTTGAATTATTTCAGTTTGACCCTGTACATCGCTTTAAGTCCTTAAAGGCGTAGCGGCTACATTACCTCAAAAATGTCCAAACTATTGATTTTATTTATTTAAAAACTTCAGATTGTTTCAAAAATTATGGGAGTTTCAACACTCTAGCTTAGTTATTAAAAAAATTATTGGCTTATAAGGTCACTCACGCAGGTGTGCGTTTTCTCGATGAACTTCTTTTTGAGCAATCACCAATTGCTTATTTTTTTCACTTGACCGTTGAATGACATCCGTCCTTTGATTTTATTTTTCTACGCTTATAATGCAGATGTCCATGTGCTTCGTTATTAGAATTACTTATTAACGACCCTTCTTGTCTTCACACAATCCTTTTTACATGAAAATAGAATACAGCACACAACATCCAGCGAATAACACCCAAACCCTGACATTCATTTGAATTTTGACATCTTGAATTCAAATTATGGTTGCGATAAAAGTCATTAGTAGAGACAAGAAACCCAACGAGTAGGGTCCTATCGCAATTCGCGATTGAGAAAAGCACAGTTTGAATTCAAGATCTCAAAATTCAAACTTTTTTTGTTGTTGTGTGTGTTTCCATGTTATTGTATTAGCTAAGGATTTTTTTATATAAAAGATACAGCTTAAAAGTAATACGTTTTGCAATCAATACAATATATTTAACAAAATTGTGCATTGGGTAAGAACTTTATAAATTACTAAAATGTTGAAAGTTTTGTATATCCTTATAAACAAAATTTACTATGGAAGTTTCACGATTTTTTACATAATTGACAGAATATTTTTAACTAATAGGATAAGCAAACGAATGCACAGCTTTTTAGAAATGGTTATCATTTAGCAAAACGATTTCTGAAATATGTGCAAAAACAAAAAAGGCCTTATATTTTTTTATAAAGTTGAAATATTCTTAAGTGTTTTGATTTTTTTAATGGCATTTATCAGTAAGCGCAGCATATAAAAATTTCAAAAAATTACATATTTTATTAAAATGCAAAAAAAAAAAAAATGAATTGAACTCTGAATGAGATGTGACCAGTAGATATTGTGATATGGTTCCACACAATAAAACTTAAAGATGATTCTAATTTTGAAAAAGAAGAACATATAGGCAATTAAGAGACTTTGTTTCTAGAAAAAATATTGTTACGTTCGTAATTTGCTCTAAGGAAGCATGGCTAAATCGAAATTAATGCTGCTGCGTGATCAACTGATCTTGTTGATATTAAAAGTGTAGTAGTAGTTTGATTAATGCTGTTTGTTGTTTATTACTAGTTGGCATGGGTTGGATGTCTTTAAATTTAGATTGTTTATCTTGAAATTTAAAAAAATAATCAAGTAGATTATTTTCTAAAACCACCAATTTCAACTTTGATGCTTGAAGAGAATCACGAAATAAAGAAACTGCAAAATAACTTATTTTATTGCTCAGCATTACTAACTATAGTTCTCTTCATTTTATCTGTATAAATATTATTGTGAAAACTTTATACAGCGGGCCCACCCGCTAAATTAAGGCACGAGCCGCCATTGGTACTTAGTACAATTTAAATAATATGTGTATAGATGTGTATAAGGGTAAAATCTATTAAACCGATACACTTAAAAATGTCATCTCCTATTCTGCTTCATTTAAAATCGGACTCTGCAGAATCAGACTCCATGATTATCATAAATTCAATAAACTTCATAAGGGACACCCGCTTCCCTTTCCCCGTTCAAAAAGTTATTTTTTTTTATTTTCTCCCGCAATAGAAGAGGAGTATTTTTCCCATCGCTCCCTCGGTTCATTTTGAAATAAGGAGCCTGTCAGAAGGTGTACTTAAAAAAAAAGAAAAAATTAAAAACAATTTATGATGACTTTTTAGTAACGTAATTGAAAAAAAAAAAGCATTTTAAACGTACAGAAAAGTTTTTGTATAGACCAAGAAGAAAAACTTGACCTTTTTTTTTATAAATAGTAAAGAATTTTCCGAGTAATGTATTACATATGATACAAGAACAAGATGAAACTCTGAATGGGTTAAAATTCGACAAACTCTGTATAAAACTCTATGTGAAACATTAAATTGAATAATGAATGGTATTAAAAATGCTTCTTTACAAATACAATAAATTTGTTTAGCTTGAACGGCAATTTCATTGATTGGATAAAATAAAACCTGCTAAGAGGAAAACATATGAAAAATATAATGCTGTTATTTTATTTTATTTTAATTTAATTTAGAAGCAAAATATACCGACTTATATTTGTAATGTGTGTTGTTGAAATTCTAGCATTTAAAAACAGAAACAAAAAGAAATAATTCATTCATTTAAATGTAAGATACAGCTCATATTGTAAAACGATTGGTAAAAATCTGACAATTGCAGCAAAACCGAATCCAAAGTAAAAGATTCTTAAAAATTCGATGGGAGGATAAATTGAGGAATGTCTTAGTCTCCACATGTTCATCAGCACTTACATTCAACACGGTGGGGATATTTTTAATGCGCTAGCTCAATTGCTTACTTTTCTTATATAATTTGTACTTTCCCCATACCCTTAATTTCTTATACCATAAAAATTACACATAATCATTTTCAAGTTTAAATGAAAATGAGTTTGCCTTTTTTTGCCATAACTTTTTAATGTACTGTTTGATTAGCATATTATTTTACTCTGAGCTTTTCCTACCTACACACCAGCTCATTTTAAAATAATTTGCTAATCAAACAGTAAATTAAAACGTTATGGCAAAAAGAGGTCACGTTACAGACTCTACATAAATGTCAAAAATACCGTGAAATGACCCATTATAGCTTTCTGAATCAGAATCGCTATTCATTGGTTGCCTGCTCGGCCGTCAAATTTTGCAGACTCCAAGAAAAGTCTTTTTCTGCTTCGGACAATATAGATTTTTGAACATTTGGGATAGTTGGAAAACAATCCAATATTTCCTGACTCAATTCAACCCCCCCCCCCCCCCCCCCCAAAAAAAAAGTATCGGCTGGAAAAATAATTCGTTAGTTCGAGGTTTATTATTCGGTAAATAGAGGTTTTTGCCTTCATTTTAGTTGGGTAAAAAGAAAAATTCGTTAAATAGAGGTTTGTTAAATCGGGGTCCGACTGTACTTGCTTTTAGAAAGCAAATTTACAGCACTCTTACTTGTTAAACCTAAATAATAACGCGTGAAACTTAATATTGTAGAAAGGTTTTATAAATAACTTATAACTCATTAAGCATTGCTATTTATCTGCTACTGCTTATTCTGATTAGTTGATTAACTAATGATGTAAAAGCAAAACTATTCATTGTGCATTGGTATTTAAGAGAAAGTGCAGCTAGCAGACTAAGAGCTTTGTTTTAAAAAATGATAAAATTTAAAAACCCTTTAAAAAAAAGAAAAAAAAGAAATTATGTAACAAGGGGAAAAAAAACAAGTTTCTTATTCTGTTGGGAATCTGTAGATAATCTCTGGATTTCTAGTTGTAGCTCTCTTTCTCTGCATGTTTACCCCGATGCTTGAATTGGTGCAAGTCTCTGTGGCTTAAAGCTAATTAAATTTCTTACTTTATTACAGAGAGGAGACCCACAAAACTAAAACTGATCAATGCTGAGTCTGAATGTGGAGTGGAAATCCTAGTGTATGCTTATGCATTTCATGCCACAGTTTAAAAACTAAGATGTGATGTGTGTATGTTTTTTTTTTTTTTTAAACTCTTGTACTGAAAAGTATATAATAGCAAGAAAGCTTGGTTTTAATTAATGCCAAACTTTCTGTTTATGCTTTTCAGTTTGCTTAAAAGAAATGGATGGGTTTAAAAAAAAAAATAGCTGTATAGTGCACAAATAGTTTAATTTGCTGTTGGGCAATTCCACAGGAAAGGGGGGAAAGATGCAAAATTTTAAATTAATCTTTTCTTCTCAAATTTGGTATCAATAGAAAGATAATTATCTGACGTGTATGGTAATAACAAATATATGCAGCAAGAGGCAAAATTACACAAAGTTATAAGGCTTCAAACCAGGTCGTTATAACCAAGTTCTTATGAGTAATTTTTTTATCACTTAAGAATGACTGTTTGATACTTACACTGTCGCATTTCTCAATTATTCTTTCTTAAATAAGCTTCTTAGAACTCTTTAGAAGAGTAATATGCAAAAAATTTACACTTGAGCTGCAAAACTTTATTTTCAGGGATTTTTTTATATAAGGCATTTCTGTAATTCTACGTCCGACACCAAATTGGCTAAAAGTTTATATATTGTAAAACTGAATGGAGATTTTTACAAAATATTTTGTCTGTAAATAATGATTTTATATGTTATTAAAAATGATCATTTAAAATAAATTTCAAAAAACTAGTTATGTTTTAATTAATGGTCAGAAAAATTCTACGATATTCCAATATTTTCATAACTGAAACTAGGTTTATAAGTCTACGAAAATTCCTGATTATGTAAATAATTAACACATGTTGTTCATGTCTAATTATGTATTTATAGATATATTTTTCATAACATAAATTGAAATAACATATGCACAATATTTTGACTGGCGAAAGTATCTGAAGATAAGAAATGTCCCTTGTATGTTTATCAAAAGTGATGAATGTAGTTATGTATAAAATTATGAATATTTAAGAAGGCATTAGGGGTCTTAGTTCAAAAATACCATTCCCCCAGTTTTAGCTTGAAAACTCGGGTATTTTTCGTGAACTCACAATAAACCCTGCTCGTGCCTCAAAATGCTCAGTTTCGTTTTCAGCAATCTATAACCAACATCATCATTTCTTACTATTTGTTTGTAAATTATATTTTCCTTCATTAATATTCTATAAATCAACATTTGTTTCTTTTTTCCCCTAACGATTAAGTTTTTGGTGTTCACATAGTGAAATCTTGCAAAAAAAACTAAACAAAACGCGTCAAATTTCTCTCATAGTATTTTCCTTATTTTATGAGTGAAGACTTAAAATGCAAATCTTCTTGAATGGTACATAGATATTGATGCATTAGGGATGTCCATCTCCCCGAAAGCAATGGCATCCTCCAAAAAAAAAAATCTACCATGAAAACCCATAAGAATAATATTTTGCCAGAAAAAGAAAGAAATATCCCGATAATCATCACCCGTAACAAGTTCTATTGCATGATTTGCGCCATGACTTTCCCCCTAAAACATTCTTTTTGCATAAAATGTGGAGTTTAAAATTATTTCAATTTTCACAAAATTATTTTATTTTTTACAAAAAGTGCACCTCTGAAAAATCCTGCAGAGGCTCCTGTTATGTATATTTCTCCCTTTTTTTATGCTTTAAAATTTTATAATATATATATAATTCTATAAACAAATTAAGAGCTAAACACCTTTTAAAGATCTTTATTTCATGTCAGACGCTACCTGCTTTGCACATTCTACGTCCGACACTACAATAAAAAAATTTTTTTTTTTTTTTTTTTGCTATTTATACCATAATTAATTTGGTCAAAAAGGTAAAATTATCCATATTTCAGTTTTTCTTTTAAACATCCGAGCAGTCAAAAAATTTGAAAACAGTTCATTGAGCTGAATCTTGGGACTTTCCAATGTAAGTAAATTTTCAGTTCCCCTTTCATATACGTCCGACACCATGAGGTTTTTTATTTTTACTATTTAAAGTTTGAACGTTTTTCAGAAATTCCATAGGTTTTCATATCGTTCCTACATGTATACCACATGTATTGAGAAAAAAAATTGGCTCAGTTCATCCGTTTCAACTCTGAAAAATATGAACTTTTATCAGTAAATTTCGTGCAAATTCTACGTCCGACACCGTGGAATTGCCCTATTGTGTATTATAATGAAATTTGAAGAAATCTTGAAACTTAATTCATATCTCCAAAATGTCTTACATTAAATAATTTCTCGCTTTTACAGTTATTTTATGACCCTTTGTTTTAATAAATCATGAGATTCAAAACTGGAACCATCAGTTTCTATACAAGGATTGGTGCCATCTCTCAATTTCTTTCCCTTTCAAGTAAATGTTGTACTGAATAGCATACAGCAGGAAGATTTGGTTTTAAATAATGCCAACCTTTCTGTTTATGCTTTTTGGTTTGCATAATCTCTTCAAAGTTTCTTCAGGGAGAAGTGGATGAATTTTGCAGAAGCAGCTTTGAACCTACATTGAATCCTTAAAATTGCTATTATAATTTGCTATCAATAAATCCCATGTATAAATAACTGATGCACTTCTATGATTGTAACATGTTTTACGTGTATTCAATACTATAATAAAGTATTATACAAACATTTGAAAACATTTATGTATAACATAGAATTTATTGGTTAGAATTTGTATAATATATGTGTGTGTGTCTTTCTTAATACATGCAGTCAAAAGTTTATGTGAAATTGACCTAATTGAATGAATAATTCAAAATAATGATAATTAATATTAAAGGAAAATTTAGTTTATTTGAAATAGTAAATTGTAATTAAGATTGATTTGAATAATCCATGAACAGGAGCTAGGATTGTTGAAAATTTACTATAATTCATATTGTACTTAATAAGATTTAGTTAATTTTGACTTAAAAACATTTCTTTTATTTTAGCTAAGAGCCAACATTTCCATTTAAAACTAATTAAATGTGGTAGGAACTTGTTATATACCTCAAGAATTGAGGGATTTATTTTGCACTTGCCTCATAACTTAATCGTGGTATAATGATTCTTAATTTTCACCATCTGTAAATTGACAGTAATACAAAACAGTACACATGATAGGCCTCAGGGGTGCCCACCTATGGGGGGGGGGGGAATTTCGCAGAAGCAGTTTTGAACCTGCATTGAATCCTTAAAATTGCTTATCATTTGCTATTGATTAATCACATGTATAAATAACTGAGCGCTTCTATAATTGTAACATGTTTTTTGAGTATTCAATGCTGTAATAAAGTATGTAATACCAAACATTTGAAAACATGGAATCAATTTTGCACCACAAATAAAGTGAATGAAACTCAATTTGTCAAGTTTGAACTTATGTATAACATAGGCTTTCTTTGTTCAATTATGTATGTATCCTTATATATTATTTCTGTAGCCTGTTTTTGGTTTCTACGCGAGATTTTCCTCAATTCTTGATCGATTTCTTTGATTTACACCTTATTTTAAAGCTTATCGTGCTGGCTACTGACGAAAAATAGACCCACGGTCTAAAAATTGTTTTTTTCAGCCAAAAAACCTGTTTTAAAGAACTAGAGTGAGGTTTTCGGTTAAATTTATAACTCTAACTTGCGCGATGACCGACAGAGCTGAATAGCTTGATCGGCAGAGCGTTCGACTGGTAACCAGGAGAATAAGTGTTCGGGCCCACGTCCGGACAATCTGCATCAAAAAAATTTAAAGAAATATCGCGCATTACATAAACGCTTAATAAAGTCAATAACAAATATGAGGGAATGGAATACATGAGAAGGAAACGCTTTTTGCTGTTATGAAAACTTGATATAACATTGTGCAAAATTACAGCTGAAATGTAAGTTTTTTTTTTTTTTTTTTTTTTTTTTTTTTTTTGTTTTTAAAGTTTTGGCTCCAGTAAGAAAATTAAAGCATAAAGTAAGTAAAAATATAAGTATCAGGTTTAAGATTTCAGACTACAATGGAATTGTTTTTTGTTCAGAAAAAAATAATAAATCGTATATTGAAATATAGATTCTTCTAATGAGTTTTTGACTCTTTGCACAAATAAAAAAATTACTCCCTCAATTTGAAGGGTAAACTACATTTTTTTCTTCTTTTTGTAAAAAACAAATAGCGTATCACATTTTTACTACATTCGAAAAGCTACGCTTAAAAAAGAGCTTAGTTCAAATTATTTTGTATTTTAACCGTGCTGTTAAATGATGAACACGTGCTGCCATCTAAGTCATAACGGTTCAAGCAGCCTGCGGTAACAAATTGTAAAAATTTTCAAAAACAGAAACATTTTTCTTCAATATCTTATATGTATTTATTCCCCTCTCATTTTAAAACTTATCAGGCTGGCTAATAACGAAAAATAGACTTACGGTCGAAAAATCAAGTTTTCGGTAACGCCCCTTGCTGTTTCAAAACCTTGATGCAGCCTGAAGTTCGTATACAGATTTTTTTTTAAAAAAATCAAAGTTCTAATGCAATTTTCCAACTTCGCTTTCGGCAAGAAAAAAAATAACCTGTGTGTGTGTGTGTGTGTTATTATTTTTTTTTTTTTTAAATAAAGCTTAAAAGCACTGGACGTTCGGTTAAATTGATAAGTTGACTGTTAATCGAAGGGTGTTCTTCCTTTTTTTTAAGCTTTGACTCCATCCAGACCACTCAGGATAATGTAAGCATAAAAAAGTATTAGATTTTAGGGCTCGACCGATGGCATTTTTTGGCCGATGGGCCGATGCCGATTGTTCAAAGACGGCCGATGGCCGATTGTTTTCCTCCAAATGGCCGATTGCCGATGGCCGATGGCAAAAAAATAAAAATCAAACAGAAATAAATTGATAAGATTATCAGGGATTTAAAGGATAGCTGATTCATTTCATTTTACTTTCTTTCTACGAATAAGGAATCATATAATCACAAAAAAAAAAAAAAATCAGATTTCGACCTAAACTTCCATTTTACGATTACCCAGTTTAAAGTTCATAAGTTTTTCCGGCACATTTGTACATGCATGTGTATTTAAGAACATATAGATGACCGACATATCCATTTTGAACGTCTCCTCAGATTATCGCAAATTCTCTTGTGATGTCTTCATGCGCGTAAACTTGCGTCACTCAAAAACGTTATGAAATAGTAAGTTGAAAACACATACGTACGTAGCATGATCTAAAAGTTCAGGACAAATTGTATACAACCTTGCCCTGAATAGTTCACATTACCGAAGCACATCTATCTACAAAATAGTCACCATGGACGACTTCTGCCAACTTTCGTATAGCTTTTCGAAGCACTCCTGGACAGGGTTGCCAGATTTAGGAACAATAAATACGGGACAAGCTTCTAGAACTGAAAACGGGTGGGGTGGGGGCTTATTTTTGAGACGTCGATGAAATTCAATCTCTACAAAGCATTAAACCTCACAAAATTTCGTCTATCATACAAGGTATAAAAATCGTTTTCGTTGCGAATGATGACGCATGCGCAGAGATATATCTCCAATATTAGTTAACGAGCAGAGAAGAAGCAACCATTCGGCTCCTCATGGTCTGCCACCAAAACAAAAACATACAAATCAAATCAAAACGAAAACGGTTTTTTTGTTTGCTGCCACATAATTTTCTTATTGTTCATTATTTCACTTTTTTTTTTTATTCTGCCCCTTAAAATAATGTCTCGTTCTGTAAAATATTGTTATCAGCTAGAATACGGAACTTTAGCCGTCCCGTATGGAAGTTCCCCGGGACGCGGGACACTTTTTCAAAACACGGGACTGTCCTTGAAATCCGGGATGTCTGGCAACCCTGCTCCTGGAAGACACCTGGACCTCCTGTAAGGCTTCTTGCGCTGCTCCTTTTAACTTCATCGTGGGGAAGAAGGCGACTTTCATGTTGAGGATGCACGATTCGATTGGTCAATACTCTGATATGACAAACAAGTAAAATAACGTTTCGTTGAAGTTAGCTCCGTGTCACTTTTACCTGTTCTCAGCAAAAAAACATTTTCATGGACGCCGCTTTCTTCCGTCTGTTGAAGATAAAACTGCATCATAGAAGATAGCGAAAAATGGCTTCCAGGATTGATTCCAAAAGTTTTATGAACACTGGCAGAAGTACATAGTTCCTCAAGGTGACCTTTTAAAGGTGGATGTGTTTCGGTAATGTGAACTATTCTGGGTAAAGTTTTATACAGCTTGTCCCCGAACTTTTGGATCGTACTACGTACAATATGAATAGGGTGTAGTTATGCTTCTCCTTTTTTGACTGCTGCATGATGAAAGAGCAAGAACAACAGCCGAAAAAAAGGAAGAAAAACAAAGAGACTTTAATAACTAATTGATTTTTTTTCTTTCTTTTTTTAATTGAACATATAACTAAGATTTCAGTAATATTGTAATAATGTATGGATTTAGGTACACTAAAAATAGTTAAAAAACATTAAATTATCTTGTTTAATCATTCAAAAAAAAGAATAAAACTATGAAACCGTCAACAAATTACGCAATTGAATGGAAAGATTGCACGTAGACATTTTTTAGTCATCAAATTAAACAAAAAAGGTAGCAGGTAAATTATAATATTAAATCATAATAGGAATATTTTTGTACTTATTTAAAATTTATGAAAAGAAAAGTTTGCATTTTTCATAAAAGCTATAAAAGTGACATACATTTTGCTGATAAAAGAAATAGTAATAAAAAGAGCGAGGTTCTTAAAACGCAGCTACAATAAACAAACTCAATATTTACACCAACTTAATAACTGAATAAATATACTACTTGATCTGATGTTTGCACACATAATATTGAACAATTTGATTGTTTAATATTTTATGAAGCTTTACAAACAAGTTCAAATTAAATTTTTAAATTTAAGAATAATTTTCTGAAATTTAAACAATTGCATAATAGAAAATCCTTGAAACGTTTCTATAAAAACGAAAATAAAATATTCTTTGATTTTATATAAATACATAAAAATATTTACTTACAACAGAAAAAACATCGATCACAGGAAGAGTTTCTAATCTGCTTCAGCACTTCTGAAGAAAAAATTCAAAAGTCCCTTTGATTTTCGAATTATGTCACCATTCAAAACGTCTTTACTCAATTTCTTACGTTAATACTCTAAATTATTTCTAAACAATAAATTAAGTTTGAAAAAAAAATCTCTAATTTTATGAATGGTGTTAATTTAAAGAGCTCAGAAGTATAACTGGAGTTTAATTTCAGAAATTGAGGGAGTGGGAGTAGGGGCACGCAAGTGTTCTCGGAAAATTCAAAAAATAAGTCGTACAAAATAGAGTTTAAAATAATCATAAACATGGAGCAGAAAAAAACTTTTAAAACTTGCACCCGAGTTTGTTTTGACGTGCAGTGGCGGATTTAAAATATAGCAAATGTATGCGAGAGGCCCCATAACCATCGGGACACCGTAGGAGTTACAAAATGCTTATGATAAATGTTTCACAACTTCTGCGATAGAGAAATAGGGCCCCAAAATGTATTTCGACGGGCCCTAAACTTGTAACTCCGCTGAAGCGATACAGAAAAGACTGCATTACTATGATTCATATTACAAGCATTGAAAAATTAAAAATTACCGTCGGTTCAACAGAAATCTACCAAAATGACACAAAAACCGGTTTCGCCATCTCATATTTGTTTCCATGATCTCCAATTCGGCAATATATCACCAAATGATTGTCAGACTGAGACGTTAGATTAGTTTTGCATTGAAATAAGTAATTAATAGCTACAAAAAGTGAGTAAACCGGCTTTTCAGAACACCCGCTCGAAAACAAAAAAGGAAGTGCACAGCTGAAACGTACGCACACCCCACATGCGAAAACTTAACCTTCTACAGCTTACCATCTTAGAGTTATGACTTATGAGAGATATATACGTACATCCAGCTGCAAGAAACAACGCAATAATTAACTTCTTTGGTATCTGAATGCAGTATTAAAAACTCTTTCAGGGGTGACTAAAATAGAAATTCATACTGAAATTTAAGTAAATAATTTTATATGAAAACAATAACTCTCTTTACTTTGTATTAAAAAGTAAAACAGCAAAGCTCCTTTTTTTTTTTCAAAAACATCGGCCAATTCCATCGGCTTTTCGATGTATTTTAAGCCGATGGGCCGATGTTTCCTGCAAGTTAGCATCGGCCGCCGATGCCGATGGCTAAATTGTTGAACCATCGGCGCCGATGCATCGGCCAGGCCGATGCATCGGTCGAGTCCTATTAGATTTACCTCAAGAAAATCCTTTTTGTGCAGAAAAACATTTTCACTGTATGCTGAAATGAAGATATTTCTAATAGCAGTGTTCGACCTTTTGTACAAATGAAAAAATACTACGCCAAATTAAAACTACGAGTTTCACCCAGTAAACCTATAATTTTTTATTCGCACGAATACGATATAAAACATTAAAATTATTATCAACTTCATTAGTAAGAAATTATTTTCTACTCCTCTGCTTTCTGCTGAGAAAAAATTACATTTTGTCTACGTTCGAAAAATTACACTTAAAAAACGGACTCAGTTCAACTAGTTTTGGTTTTGAATTTTAAGTGTTCGATTAAAAGAGAAACATGTGCGGGTATTTAAGCCGTAACGGTTATAGCAACCTTCTATGTGAAAGAGTTCAATATTCAAAAATAAATCAGTCTTCATTACTTCTCAAGAATGTCGCTACGTGAGATCTTCGTTATTCTTTAATGAAATTCCATGCTTTACGAATAATTTTAAATCGTATCATGCTGGTTAATGACAAAACATAGAAGCATGATCTTATTTTTTTTAATTTTTTTTTTTTTTGATGATCTTATTTTATAGCAAAACGTTTTTTGCTGTTTTTTACTACGCATTCCTTTCAATGAATAGCTTTCGAAAAGGAAGGCGCAATTGCTAGGTTTGTTCTGGTGTCGGGCTGTGAATCAGAATGGCGCCAATTCGAATTCGTGCCAATAAATATCTCTTTGATGTTTCTTTTTTTCCCGTCAGATGCTCACATGGGCAGGACTGTATTTGCCACAACCTGTTTTTTCACATGCACAATTATTGCTTTTTCACGTGTCACCACTCAGCCACACTTTTAATGATATTTATGTCTGCATTGAAAATACGTGCAACCAAAAGGTGAGCGATGATCAAATTATCACAACGTTGTATTTAACGAGGTTTTGTTACTGATGTCTTTAAATTACATGCCTTCTCTTCTGCGCTTGCTTTCTTTCGGTTCTTCTTCTTAATGTTCTTCCTTTGAAATTTTTAAAGAGCGAAATGCCTTATGAAACGATTCGAAGCACAGTGCGGAGTTCCGCACGGGTCGACTAGTAATATATATTTATGTGTGTGTGTCTTAATTCATGCAATTAAAATTTAATGCTAAATTGACTTAATTAATTCAACATAATGTTTAATATTAAATAAAAATTAGTTCAAGTTGATTTAAATAATCCATGAACTGGAGCAGGGATTGTTGAAGTTTTTTTTAATTCATATTGTATTTAGTAAGATTTAGTTAATCATGACTTAAAAACATTTCTTTTATTTTAGTTAAGAGCCAATATTTCCATTTAAAACTAATTAATTATGGTTGAAACTTGTTATACCTCAAAGGATTGAGGGATTTATATTGCACTTGCCTCATAACTCAACCATGGTATGATGATACTTAATTTTCACCACCTGTAAATTGACAGTAATACCGTACAGTACTGATGATAGGCCTTGAGTTGCATATTTAGTCAAACTTAACTAAAAGCACATTTTTCATTATTGCCTTACCATTGGGGAACGAATTATTAAAATGAAGAAAATGAGCATTTATACTAAAATTAACGTGATTGGTTGGTTGGTTTTATTGAGTTTTATGGTGCAAGAGAAAACTTGAGTGTTAATGTTTGACTATTGTGCTTCACATGTTATATATATTTTTTTTAGTTATAGAACACAGGCAAGAGAGAAGGTAAAATGTAATTATATTACATGAATTTTCAAACTTTTTTTGTGTACATGCATATTAAATACTAGCATGATTTCTTTTGTTGGCTAAGGTCGTCAGACAGAGAGCTCAGAGAGACGGGGCCCCTGCAGATGGGCACCCTTTTGAATCTAATATTTCATAAAAAGACAAGAATATTGCTGCCATGAATATACAAAGTAGTTGTGTGTTTAGTGTTATAAGTTGAACCTTCAATAGTTAATTAAGCATTCTTTCATGATATAAAAACCCGATATACATTGCATGATATAAAAATATTTGTTCACAATTATTCAATCTTTTTGCTATCTACATGAGATTTAATTCAAAAGAAGCTGTGAAATGAATGAACATCATGGTCACTAGCCAGGAATGACCTTCTGAGGGAAGGGCGGTCATAACAGTCCTTTTATGTGTATAAAAGTCCATGTTGGGAGTGATAATATGACTAAAATCCAAAGGTTCTAGACGAGGAATGACCTTTAATGCCCTCTAGTTGTATTTTTTTTTTTTTTTTTTTGAAAAGTAGTGTATACCGTATGCTTTTTATGAGTCTGAAATTTTGCATTTTATTGAAATTTTTCTGCAAAAAAGAAAAAAAAATATCGCCCAGCAATATTTGATAGACATAAATTTTGAACTATCTAATTTAAGTCTCATCAATTAATTTTTCAATATATATAGTAGAAGCTCATCAGAGATTATTCTTATATGCATCTCCCCCATTAAACGCGGGATGTTTTACAGAAAGTTTTAATACTAATTTCCATTACTTTTATCTAAATTACCCGTCATCTTCATTTCAAGTTTTAACGAATACGCTTTTTCGGGACCCCTGTTTAGTCAACCCTAGTAGGGGAATAATGAGAGTTCTGCAACAGGAGGCGGTGGCGGTAGTATGCATCTGCAATCCGCCTCCCCCTCCCACTCTTCCTCCCACCGCCTCCTCCACTTCCTCCCCACCCCCTCCCGACCTTGGGGTTGACCCTCCCCACGACGGGGGCCGCCGCGAGAACCCGTAGAAGGTGACGAGGGTTTTTCCCGCGTTTTAGATATTTTTCCCGCGTTTTCGGACTTAAAATATTTTGAACTTGTTGTCATGGTATCCACAAAGTTTTTACTTTTTGGATGGCAACACTTGTTTGAGTTTCGGTTTTGGAATGGCAACACTTGTTGTCATGACAACCAGAGTTTTTAGTTTTCGGTTGGCAACACTTGTTGCTATGTTTTAACTTATGCTATGTTTAACGTCGGTGGCGCCATCTATTGAGAGGTTGATTTTTTATTTCCGGACTTTGAATATTTCTGCGAATTTAATTATTTTTATTTTTACAGAGTGTTGAAGTTGGGAATCGAACACCCAAACTTTGAGTTAGCAAAAACGTATGCTAACCACTATGCTATATTTTTCATTACTCTTTCAGTCTTAATGTGAATCTGTACCATGACAACGAATATTACAATTAAATTAATTTTAAAACCATCAGTTAATTTACTCTTTAGTACTAATCATGGCATATCATTAACTGAATTTCAGCTCATAATTGAAACTATCATCATTATTATTATTATTTTTCATAATAACAAAGTTTTCACTTAAGTAAAGATTTATTTAAATACAACCCATTCGAGATTTTAGATTTATTTCAATGCTTTGTGGACTTGAAATATATTTTAAACTTTGATTTTCTTTTTCATGCATTTCAAACTTTATCCTTTTTTATTTTTTCTAACTTGTTAAATTTTCTTTTTTCTTTGTCAAATTTACAAATAATTTTTCTAACTTGTAAAAATTTCGAAGAAATAATTTTCTTAACTAATTTTTTTTTTTTTTTTGACTTTTCATACAACAAAATATTTTTTCTTATTTGTTAAATTTTCTAAGAAATAATTAACTTAAATATTCTTTCATACATTTTGAACTTTAACGTTTTTTCCTGTCATTTAGCACTTTGATTTTTTTTTTTCACTATTTTAGCGTTTTTCAATTATTTTCAGTCTTTAACTATTTTCTTAACTTTTTAGTCTTTAACTAATTTCAAGCATTTCAGACTTTGATTATTTTTTCGTGATTTCGATTTTTTTTTAGTATATTTTAGAGTTTGATCATTTTCTCGCTTGTTTTTACTTTATCGTTTTTTTTTTTTTTTTTTCCCGATATTTTTAAACTTAGAAATTTTTCACAAGTAGTGACAGGAATCGAACCTTCAAATTTTTCAAAACGTTATCATGTCTTCAATTTTTGCAATCATGTCAAACTTGCAATCAATTTACTCGTAGTAGTAATTAACACTTATCATTAACAAATTTTCTCAGATTTTAAAAAATCAACTTAATTAATTTTTTCCAGTAAGCAAATTGCGCACTCAAGTTACATTCCAACACTGCATATATGTTTCAAGAGTTTCATTGAATTTATCACATTCCATTTAATTAACTCTAATAATTACTTTTTCATTAATACTTAACTTAATCATTTTATCATACATTTATTCCAGTTACAAAATTATGCTTAAAAGTTATTTATTTTTCTTAGCACAAGAGATTTTAACATGTTCCTACTAAAATGCTTTTCACTCTAGTTTGAGTTTACTAAAATAGCAACTCATTTACGATTTAGATTCATTTAATCGTCTTTGATTCTTTTTTCATTGTTAATATTTTACATTATCACATACGTTATTATTTTTATACATTTATCCATTTAATTTTCCAAAATCTACAATCAATTTACTCTTCGTATTAATTAACACTTATCACTATCAAATATTTTCATGAATTTTAAAAATTATCTTCTTAAATAATTTTTTACTGTAACCAAATTTCCCACTCAAGTTATATTTCATCACTACATATGCTTTTCATGAGTTTCATTTAATTTATCGCATTTCATTTAATTAACTCTAATAATTATTTTTTATCATCGATATTTAAGTTAATCATATTTTCCTTTATTTATTTTTCATGCAAACACTCTTGATGGAATAAAACAAATTTTTAAACTTTCATGAATTAAATCCCCTCTGACTATTTTATTTTACTTTACCATACTTTACTATTTTACTTACTGCGTTTTACTATTTATCATTCATTACAGCTTTTCCAAAATATTACTTTACAACCAACTAATTTCATTAACAGAATTTTCATTACAATTTATAAATTTCACTTTTATTTAATTATTTTTACCTACGCTAAAATAAAACACATCACATAAAAAAGTTAAACATCAATGAAGAACCCGAGAAATGTTAAAATTATAAGTCAAGTATCAAAACTTCATGTCAGCAAATTTTAAAAATAGACTTACCGAAAAATAACTTCTACTGAAATTCATTTCAAAACTTGGAATCAATTTACTCTTAGCATTAATAAACACTTATCATTAAGAAATTTTCATGGATTTTAAAAATCAACTTATTTAATTTTTTCCAGTAAGAAAATTTCGCACTCAAGTTACATTTCATCACTTTATATGCTTTTCAAGAGTTTCATTTAATTTATCACATTTTATTTAATCAACTCTATTAATTATTTTTGATTAGTATTTAACTTAGTCATTTTATTGCATAGTGTTTTACTTTATTATTATTTTTTTTTTTTTTTCATACAAGCACTCTTGTTAGAATAAAACAAAATTTTCAACCTTCATGAATTAGAATCACTTTGGCTATTTCATTTTCCCAATAATATTTTACTTTAACAACTAATTTCTTTAACAAAATCGATATCATTTATTTTAGTCTTTATCCTTTTCGAACGATACATTCAAATGGACAGCTATACGTTAAATTAAGAAACTTAATCTAAATTTTGACAAATTAAGTTATAGCTAAATACTGACTAAAATTAAGTACAAAAGACTAACCTTTTTGGGGTGAAATCCCTCAAGTACCAGCTATCGCGAAGTTATTTAAAAACAGTGAATGAAATTGTAATAAGTGGATTGTTAATTATAACTCAATCTCACAAAATTACAATTACACGCATGTTTTATTTGAAATCACTGCATACGGCTGGCTGCCCATCGTCGATTTGCAGAACGCATGCCGTGATATCGCAAATCAACTCGGCTGTTGAAAAAAACTACCGTAATGCTACAGCACTTCGGATCGTCCACACTCACCGAGACGAATTGAGAAAAATGACTTTATCAATATTGCTATCTACCCCTTTACCGATAACAGATAACAAACCCCACGTGCGAGTATTATTCACCACCTGGCCTACGTCTTTCAAGTGATGTCACTGTTTCTGACCAATTAAAATTAGTTCACGTTTCTCAAATATCAAGCACATAGATCGGCAATAGCCTGATGTCTGGTTTTCCAAACAAAATTTTAGATTTTAATTCGTAGTTTCGAATTAATTTCTTTTTCATTTCAAACTTATAAAAAAAAAATTCCAGCTTGTAAGAATATTTCTTTCAAAAACAGATTTTTGATTCAAAACAGTATTTTTTCAAACTTGTAATATTTTTCTACTTAGAAAATGAAATCAAAAATTTTTGTTTTCTTTAATCATATAAAATGTTTTTTAAGAAATAATTTCTCAAACTTGTAATATTTTTCCACTAATTAAAAAAAAAAAAATCAATTTTTTTTTTCAATCATATAAAAATAAATTTTTATTCTTACAACAATAAATTTTTCCGCAAAAATATTTTTTTCAAATCAAAATAATAATAATAATAATATTTTTGTAACATATTGTTTTTTTTTTCCTTTCAATCTTTTTTTTTTTTTTTCAAAAATTTTCAAACTTACAAAATAAAATTTTTTCAACTGAATCTTCAAACGAAATGATTTAATTAAATTTAAAACTCAATATCACTTTACTCTTAGTATTAATAACCAATAGCACTTAACCATTTACTCTTTGCACTCTAAGTATTAATTAACACACACGCATTACAAATAATAATAATAATGTTTAAGATACTTACAAATCATCCACTCAAGCTTTCAAATATCCATCTAGCATGTTATTGTTCATTCGTGTGAGGGAACTTGTAATAAAACTTTACTTATCAACCGAAATTATAAGCGAAAATATCGCATTTTTTTAGCACTTAATATAATCCTACAATTAACAAATTGGTTTTAACTTTGAATTTAAGAAAAATAAAAACTATTACACACTTAGTAACATATCTATCGATGTATATTATTTCATGACAAATCACAAATAGGTGAGGATCTTTTATCGATCATGTGACCAACTAAGTTAAGAAAGAGCGTTCTTATCTCATATGAGAATTTATAAGTCTTTAATATTTCTCTTTAATGTAAGTGTATTGATACGTACGAGTTTGTGTATGTGAATATAACTGTGTATTGTTTTCAAACCATTGTCATGTTTAAGCTTTACGGTTCTAATTTTGACTTTCCACTTAGCATTATTTGAAGTCCTTCGCATGCATTAAACTATAGAAATATTACAAAAATTATATTTTCATTCAGTCTTAATTACAAAACCATACAATAAGATGAAGACAACACCGATAGTATAAAGATTACTTACAATAAAGTGCATATAAAAAATATATGTAAGAGTGATTTCAAAGTATAATCCATCAACCATATTCAACAACTCAATCAAAACACAAGTCTCTTTTAAAATGATAAACACAATTTATTCACACACACAGTAAAAGACAATTAAAAAAACTTTCATCCTTAAGTAAAACTCTTCAAAACTTTCAAGCGTATTTTTAACATCGATTGCATCAAATAAATCAGACACATGACATTTTAAACATGGACTATCAACATTCAAAGTAACGAAGTCACGAGTCAAGTTTTCCCAATTAACATTAAAAAGAACCCGTTCGAAAAAAGTGTCGAACTTTCGACCCCTTGTTAATGATTCACATTCATGCACTCTCATGTAAAAAATGAATCCATTTTTACAATCCACACATTCTTTTTTAGAAAGGTAGTTTATGTTGCATATGAGCTTATCAAATAGTCACTTACGTAGAGAATCAGCCAGTTTACGAACTTCTTGTGATGTATATGTGCTGATTTTATCACATCGACAATCACAGGGATATTTTTTCTCAATTTCCGAAAGGATGTACTCTTTTAGAGTATAAGTCATAAGTTTGTCTTTGACACTACGTGAGATACAAGGGGACGCGTAGCACAATTTGTCAATCTGGCTTTCCAAAAGTAGAACTCTATCAGGCATCAACTGGAACACTTCTCGTTTCAGTTTGAACAATCTTTGCACACTAACACAGATGTTACCATTCGCACTCGACTCTCCTTTTTTATAACAAAAACGAAATCACGGTCTTCGATTAATTTTTGATTTATATTTTTACGTAGGCTTGAAATAACTGATCTCCACACATCTGGTTCTAAGGAAATACCATCCATAGTTGGTCGAAAAATACCATCTTTCCCACACGTATATCTTCTAATATGCACGCGTGTACGTTTCCGAAAAGCATTCACCTAAAGTGAAAATACAATCACCCAAGTGTATCATATCATCAGGCTGTGGAGAAGCCTCAATGTTCATTTTCATGTTCGTTGCATCCCATCTGTTCATCTTCAGGCTTCAAAGTTTCAGAATGATTTTCACCAGCGTTAGTCATTCTTAACTCTCATAGGATTAGGAGTCACAATACTAAAACAACTTCCTGTGAACTTAAAAAATAAATCAAACTAGGTTTTAACACTAGCTGGTGAAGAAAAATCCTAAGTACATAGAATAAAATTTCACGATCTCTTTCAAAGCTCAGAATCACCCTGAAAATGATTCTCCAAACATCCACTATAAACCAATGAATATTCACTTTAACCAATGAGAAGTGTACATAAATCTCTTGCTACTGACGTCATAGAATATCACATGAACTTTTGAGCAGAATTGTGTTGTTTTACACAGTATTCAGATTTTTAGAAAATGCCAACACTTTGACTTCCAAATTCATCCTGACCTACTACGAGTAATTTTAAGATGGTAGCAGGTTTTCACATCACACCGAATGTCGATGACGGTTTCGCATCTCATGCAAATTGATCATGTCAATTTGCATGAGATGCGAAACCGTCATCGACATTCGGTGTGATGTGAAAACCTGCTACCATCTTAAAATTACTCGTAGTAGGTCAGGATGAATTTGGAAGTCAAAGTGTTGGCATTTTCTAAAAATCTGAATACTGTGTAAAACAACACAATTCTGCTCAAAAGTTCATGTGATATTCTATGACGTCAGTAGCAAGAGATTTATGTACACTTCTCATTGGTTAAAGTGAATATTCATTGGTTTATAGTGGATGTTTGGAGAATCATTTTCAGGGTGATTCTGAGCTTTGAAAGAGATCGTGAAATTTTATTCTATGTACTTAGGATTTTTCTTCACCAGCTAGTGTTAAAACCTAGTTTGATTTATTTTTTAAGTTCACAGGAAGTTGTTTTAGTATTGTGACTCCTAATCCTATGAGAGTTAAGAATGACTAACGCTGGTGAAAATCATTCTGAAACTTTGAAGCCTGAAGATGAACAGATGGGATGCAACGAACATGAAAATGAACATTGAGGCTTCTCCACAGCCTGATGATATGATACACTTGGGTGATTGTATTTTCACTTTAGGTGAATGCTTTTCGGAAACGTACACGCGTGCATATTAGAAGATATACGTGTGGGAAAGATGGTATTTTTCGACCAACTATGGATGGTATTTCCTTAGAACCAGATGTGTGGAGATCAGTTATTTCAAGCCTACGTAAAAATATAAATCAAAAATTAATCGAAGACCGTGATTTCGTTTTTGTTATAAAAAAGGAGAGTCGAGTGCGAATGGTAACATCTGTGTTAGTGTGCAAAGATTGTTCAAACTGAAACGAGAAGTGTTCCAGTTGATGCCTGATAGAGTTCTACTTTTGGAAAGCCAGATTGACAAATTGTGCTACGCGTCCCCTTGTATCTCACGTAGTGTCAAAGACAAACTTATGACTTATACTCTAAAAGAGTACATCCTTTCGGAAATTGAGAAAAAATATCCCTGTGATTGTCGATGTGATAAAATCAGCACATATACATCACAAGAAGTTCGTAAACTGGCTGATTCTCTACGTAAGTGACTATTTGATAAGCTCATATGCAACATAAACTACCTTTCTAAAAAAGAATGTGTGGATTGTAAAAATGGATTCATTTTTTACATGAGAGTGCATGAATGTGAATCATTAACAAGGGGTCGAAAGTTCGACACTTTTTTCGAACGGGTTCTTTTTAATGTTAATTGGGAAAACTTGACTCGTGACTTCGTTACTTTGAATGTTGATAGTCCATGTTTAAAATGTCATGTGTCTGATTTATTTGATGCAATCGATGTTAAAAATACGCTTGAAAGTTTTGAAGAGTTTTACTTAAGGATGAAAGTTTTTTTAATTGTCTTTTACTGTGTGTGTGAATAAATTGTGTTTATCATTTTAAAAGAGACTTGTGTTTTGATTGAGTTGTTGAATATGGTTGATGGATTATACTTTGAAATCACTCTTACATATATTTTTTATATGCACTTTATTGTAAGTAATCTTTATACTATCGGTGTTGTCTTCATCTTATTGTATGGTTTTGTAATTAAGACTGAATGAAAATATAATTTTTGTAATATTTCTATAGTTTAATGCATGCGAAGGACTTCAAATAATGCTAAGTGGAAAGTCAAAATTAGAACCGTAAAGCTTAAACATGACAATGGTTTGAAAACAATACACAGTTATATTCACATACACAAACTCGTACGTATCAATACACTTACATTAAAGAGAAATATTAAAGACTTATAAATTCTCATATGAGATAAGAACGCTCTTTCTTAACTTAGTTGGTCACATGATCGATAAAAGATCCTCACCTATTTGTGATTTGTCATGAAATAATATACATCGATAGATATGTTACTAAGTGTGTAATAGTTTTTATTTTTCTTAAATTCAAAGTTAAAACCAATTTGTTAATTGTAGGATTATATTAAGTGCTAAAAAAATGCGATATTTTCGCTTATAATTTCGGTTGATAAGTAAAGTTTTATTACAAGTTCCCTCACACGAATGAACAATAACATGCTAGATGGATATTTGAAAGCTTGAGTGGATGATTTGTAAGTATCTTAAACATTATTATTATTATTTGTAATGCGTGTGTGTTAATTAATACTTAGAGTGCAAAGAGTAAATGGTTAAGTGCTATTGGTTATTAATACTAAGAGTAAAGTGATATTGAGTTTTAAATTTAATTAAATCATTTCGTTTGAAGATTCAGTTGAAAAAATTTTATTTTGTAAGTTTGAAAATTTTTGAAAAAAAAAAAAAAAGATTGAAAGGAAAAAAAAAAAACAATATGTTACAAAAATATTATTATTATTATTATTTTGATTTGAAAAAAAATATTTTTGCGGAAAAATTTATTGTTGTAAGAATAAAAATTTATTTTTATATGATTGAAAAAAAAAATTGATTTTTTTTTTTTTAATTAGTGGAAAAATATTACAAGTTTGAGAAATTATTTCTTAAAAAACATTTTATATGATTAAAGAAAACAAAAATTTTTGATTTCATTTTCTAAGTAGAAAAATATTACAAGTTTGAAAAAATACTGTTTTGAATCAAAAATCTGTTTTTGAAAGAAATATTCTTACAAGCTGGAATTTTTTTTTTATAAGTTTGAAATGAAAAAGAAATTAATTCGAAACTACGAATTAAAATCTAAAATTTTGTTTGGAAAACCAGACATCAGGCTATTGCCGATCTATGTGCTTGATATTTGAGAAACGTGAACTAATTTTAATTGGTCAGAAACAGTGACATCACTTGAAAGACGTAGGCCAGGTGGTGAATAATACTCGCACGTGGGGTTTGTTATCTGTTATCGGTAAAGGGGTAGATAGCAATATTGATAAAGTCATTTTTCTCAATTCGTCTCGGTGAGTGTGGACGATCCGAAGTGCTGTAGCATTACGGTAGTTTTTTTCAACAGCCGAGTTGATTTGCGATATCACGGCATGCGTTCTGCAAATCGACGATGGGCAGCCAGCCGTATGCAGTGATTTCAAATAAAACATGCGTGTAATTGTAATTTTGTGAGATTGAGTTATAATTAACAATCCACTTATTACAATTTCATTCACTGTTTTTAAATAACTTCGCGATAGCTGGTACTTGAGGGATTTCACCCCAAAAAGGTTAGTCTTTTGTACTTAATTTTAGTCAGTATTTAGCTATAACTTAATTTGTCAAAATTTAGATTAAGTTTCTTAATTTAACGTATAGCTGTCCATTTGAATGTATCGTTCGAAAAGGATAAAGACTAAAATAAATGATATCGATTTTGTTAAAGAAAATTAGTTGTTAAAGTAAAATATTATTGGGAAAATGAAATAGCCAAAGTGATTCTAATTCATGAAGGTTGAAAATTTTGTTTTATTCTAACAAGAGTGCTTGTATGAAAAAAAAAAAAAAATAATAATAATAAAGTAAAACACTATGCAATAAAATGACTAAGTTAAATACTAATCAAAAATAATTAATAGAGTTGATTAAATAAAATGTGATAAATTAAATGAAACTCTTGAAAAGCATATAAAGTGATGAAATGTAACTTGAGTGCGAAATTTTCTTACTGGAAAAAATTAAATAAGTTGATTTTTAAAATCCATGAAAATTTCTTAATGATAAGTGTTTATTAATGCTAAGAGTAAATTGATTCCAAGTTTTGAAATGAATTTCAGTAGAAGTTATTTTTCGGTAAGTCTATTTTTAAAATTTGCTGACATGAAGTTTTGATACTTGACTTATAATTTTAACATTTCTCGGGTTCTTCATTGATGTTTAACTTTTTTATGTGATGTGTTTTATTTTAGCGTAGGTAAAAATAATTAAATAAAAGT